>NC_046161.1:53366663-53666663 GCF_011064425.1 Rattus rattus | reverse complement strand
AGACTAAGCCAAGTTAGTTTCTCTGTTTCACCTTTGCTAGGTATACTGGCTGGTTTTGTGTGTCAACTTGACACAAGCTGAAGTTATCACAGAGAAAGAAGCCTCCCTTGAGGAAATGCCTGCATGAGACCCAGCTGTAAAGCATTTTCTCAGTTAGTGATCAAGTGGGGAGGACCCAGCCCATTGTGGGTAGTGCCATCCCTGGGCTGGTAGTCTTGGCTTCTATAAGAGAGCAAGCTGAGCAAGCCAGGAGAAGCAAGCCAGTAACATCCCTCCATGGCCTCTGCATCAGCTCCTGCTTCCTGACCTGCTTAAGTTCCTGTCCTGACTTCCTTTGGTGATGAACAGCAATGTGGAAGTGTAAGCTGAAAAAACTCTTTCCTCCCCAACTTGCTTCTTAGTCATGATGTTTGTGCAGGAATAAAAGCCCTGACTAAGACACTAGGCATCTGTGAGAAGAGGTTCTAAAGAGTGTCACTCTTGTACTTAAGTACATAATAAGCTCATAGCAGGCACCAAAAACATCATTAAACTCTGTAGCCACGGGTCTATCTACTGTCTTTAACAGTCTGCTAATGTTGGCTTTCTAAAATAGGATAATTAAGGGATCTTCACCAAAGACACATTATTTCTCTTAATTTGTTTTATTTTATATAGATAGCTGTTATGTCTGAATATCACATTTGTCTGTGTACCATATATATGCCTAGTGCCCATGGAGGTCAGAAGAGAACAGAAAGTGGATGTTGAATCCCCACAAGCTAAAGTACAGACAGCTCTGAGCTGCCTTAAGAATACCGAGAATTGCACCTGGGTCCTCTAAGAAAACAGCCAGTGTTCTTTTCAATGTACCAGCTCTCTGACCCCAATGATGTGTAGTCTTAATTCCCCGTACATTAAGAAAAATGTAAGGACTTTATAAAGGAAGTTTAGAATAAATACATTGCTCTAATACAAAATTTTTCTTGATGGGGATAGAATGATAGCTTAGTGATTAAGTATACTTGCTGCTCTTACAAAGAGAACTGAGGTTTGATTCCCAGCACTCAAGCTGGGTAGTTGGGAACTGCCTGTAGTAACTCAAGTTCCAGGACCAGACTCCCTCTTCTGGCCTCCTCAAACCCCAGCATACATACAGTGCGCACAAAAACAAGCATGCATGCATACATATGCATGTGATACAAATCAAAAGAATCGCCAGGTTGTCCTCTGACTTCTATACACTCATCCCAGTATGCATATCCTTACAAACAAAGAAACACACACACACAGGAACGAATATTATTTCAAAAACTTAAATTATATTGAATACTTTAAGCATTCATCAAAGGACTCAATCCTAAAACCTCTTACACAGTCACCCTTTAGAAAGAAGCAAAGCAAACAACAACAAAACAAGCCAGGAAGATGGCTCAGTAAGAGGCACTTGCGACACTCTTAGTGATCTGAGATTGATCCCCACAATACACATGAAGGTAGAGGAGGAGAATTGAATTCATAAATCCACAGGCTTTCTTCTGACCTCCACCTGTGTGCTACAGCACGTGCCTGTACATACATACACATACATATATGTGCATGTGGACATATACACACACAAACAATAATAAGTTTTAATTTTTAAATTAGCATTCAGAGCATTAACTTTATTATAGCATTTATGTACATTTAATTTGTAGAAACTAGCTGGTAGAATTTTTTTTTTTTTTTGATTCTTTTTTTCGGAGCTGGGGACCGAACCCAGGGCCTTGCGCTTCCTAGGCAAGCGCTCTACCACTGAGCTAAATCCCCAACCCCAGAATTTTTTTTTAAATTATTCAGTAGACCTACTAATTATTTTGGGTTTTGCATTTGATTTCAATTAGCATTTCTCTTAAGTTGATTATGATAAATCTTATTATAGTTGCCTATGTCATTTCTATATAAACTGAAAGTATAGGTTATAAACTGGGTCTAAAACTGATTTCAAACTAAATCTGGAGAAAACCCCCACATCTTTTGAGTCCTCGTCCCTCTAATAATTGTAATAAAAACTAATTACTAATCAATCTTGAGATTCTCATATGAAATGCCTTGTGGTTTTCTTGGTTTATTTATTTTTACTTTCTAGATTTATTTTAGGTGTATGAATGTTTTGCCAGCATGTATTTATGTGTACCACATGTATGCCTGGTGCCCAGAGAAGTTAGAAGAGGGTATTAGATCCCTTAAAACTGAGGTTACAGATGATTGTGAGGTACCACGTGGGTGCTAGGAACTGAATCCAGGTCATCAGCAAGAGAAACAAGTGCTCTAAATTGCTGAACCATATCTCCAGCCCCAGAAAACAACTTTGTATCTACACTCTGCTCCTCAAGACTCTTTGATCTCATATAAGAGGTGGAGACCAAAGCAGTTAAATAAACACTAAAGATAATAAGTAACCACACTCAATAGCAACAAAAATACAACACCCTTAAAAATCATGCATGATTCATCCACAGATACATGTAAACAAACACAAATTAACAGATGCATCTGGCAACTATTAAAAATAGAAAATTCTGTATAACGTGGATGAAAAGCTCTGCTCTAATTTGTCATGACCACCACACTGTCTGAATCAAAATGCAGGCTAGAAAACAGTAATGAAATTGATTCAAAAGTTTAAGTAACTATATACTTAGATACTCACTTGCTCCAACTTAAAGATATGCTGATTAAAGTAGTGCTGTAAACGTTCATTAGCAAAATTAATACAGAACTGTTCAAAACTATTGTTTTCATAATCTTCAAACCCAAAAATATCAAGAACACCAATGGACAAAGTCTGTAAAACAAGAGAAATTTAATTTAAAAAGAAGTCTCAAATTTACTTACATTACAAGTAATAAAATAATACTCCTTTCTGCAACAGTTCTGGTTCTGGTTCCAGAATTCAAATAAAATATAGAGCAATCTGTTAATCATTGATATAAATCACCATATAAAACCACTGTAAGGGGAAAATATACTTCATCTTAATTTTGGAAGCATATTTAGGAGCTAGAGAGATGGCTCAGCAATTAAGAGAACATACTGCTTCTGCAAAGGACCCATGTTCTTTTCCCTGCACCCACATCAGGTGACTGAAAAATCATAGTGACTACTGCTTCTGGGAATCTGATACCTCTGGCCTTTGTGGGCATTGAATGTGCACGCACACACGCACACACACATATAAATTCAAGCATGTCTAACTAAAAATTAATTGTTAAGTTTAGAAATAGTAACTAAAATGATACCCATATAATTTGTTGAAAAATATTTTTAGAAATATGGATATTTATAAATCATTGGGCTTAGAACTGCATGAATTTTTAGGAAAACTGACTTGTAACAGAAGGTAAAATATATAAAATGGCAATCAAAGAAAATTTTATTTTCCTGTCACAGTGATTATCATATGGCAATTTACATGAGTGTTTACCAGTTTTTCTCAAATTTTAAAACAACAATTAGTTGTCAAGAACTGATTAAAGAGATTAGGTTTTAGGGGTAAAGGGGATGAGGGAGACATCATCAACAGCAGTGTATTTGTATATTTTTAACTATCTAAGAACTCATAACTTAACGTCTTAAGGATAATAGGCAAATTAAATTGTTTTCTTTGTAAATATTTAATACAAATTTGAACATATGAAATTTCTGCATTACAATATCAAAATACACAAAGTACAGGGTGAGTGAGCTATTTTTATAATTTGAGAAAGCCAAGAAATCCCAAATAAATTCAAACATTCTTAAGTCCTGTGAGGGAACAGAAACAACAGGTATGAGAAAAATCAAAAGGCTACATAAGTTAAAGATCAGCAGGATAAAAGTATTTCTGGTTTTGACAAGAAAACTGGAATTCTTCTTAATTTGATATCAATGACAATGAATTTTGCACTCAGTACTAAATCAGCAGGTACACAAGATAACTCAGCAGGTAAAGGCACTTGACACCAAACCTGACAACTTCAATTCTAGCTGCAGAATCCACCTCATGGAAAGAACTAACTCCCAGAAGCTGTCCTCTGATCTCCAGACAGACATAAACAGTCAACCAACCAACCAAACAACCAAATAACCAATCAATCAATCAATCGATCAATCAATGTGAAGGTAAAAAACTACTCTAAAGGCAGAGGCAAGAGGAACCTGAGTTAAAACCACCATGAGCATCATAGGGACACTGTGTCAAAAAAATAAATAATGCTGAAAACCCTCATTAGCTCTGAAAGGGAATTAAATCCCCCACCCCTGCCACCACTGTTGCTAACAGGAACAGTATGCAAACTAATAGGATGAACATAAAAGACATTTTGAAGATGTATCAAGAGAGTTTTACTTAATTCTGACTACTGAAAAAGCTAGATACATAGAAGGAAATAATGTCCTTCACAAATAAGTTCACTGAATAATAAGACTGAGATTTAATTTTATAATGATGGAACTACTTAAACTATAAAAAATTTAAGAATAGAAGCTGGAGAGATGGCTCACAGGTTAAGAGCACTGACTGCTCTTCTAGAGGCCTTAAGTTCAATTCCCAGCAACCACATGGTGGCTCACAACCATCTGTAATGGGATCGCATGCCCTCTTCTGGTGTGTCTGAAGACAGTGACTATGTACTCATATACATAAGATAAATAAATAATTTTTTTAAATGTAAGAATAATTTTACCTTGCGTCAGTAGGATTAAACAATAAAGATGACATTTTAAGCAGATTAAGCAAACTAGGCAATAATGGCTATTAAAAATTAAAATGGACCTGAAATTATTAAAATTATAGGTATATAATCCGTCACATTAAAATTAAGACCAGAGGTGGGTGTGGTAGCATATACCTATAATTCTACCACTCAAGAGGAAGAAGCAGGATAACAATCAAGTCATGCCTAAACTGCAATATCTTGACTTAAAAATTAAAACAAACAAAAGGCAGGGCATGATAACACACACCTTTACTCCCTGCAATCAAGGAGGCAAAAACAGATCTAAGAGTTTGAGACTGTTCGGGCCTACAAAGTGAGCTACGGGACATTCAAGGCTATGTAGAGAAACCCTGCTTCAAAAAATAACAGAGACAAAAACAAAACAAAGCATCCAAACAAACAAAAGTTCCAATTTAAAAAAAATAAATTCTAAAAGTACAATACTAAGTATTTTATAATGGGTTAGAAGAAGCCTTCTTATATAAATAAATGCATAAGTGAAAGATGAGGAAAAAAAACAGAAACAGAGGAGTAAAAATTTATAGAGGGTTGGGGATTTAGCTCAGCGGTAGAGCGCTTGCCTAGCACGCGCATGGCCCTGGGTTCGGTCCCCAGCTCCGGGGGAAAAAAAAATTTATAGCAAAATAAACATCTAATCGAGAGAAAATAAACAAATTACAGCATGAATAAATATTTAAAAGGTAACTAAGAGAGAAAACAGTATGCATCAAACTAAGTCTCCAAAATGTTCACAATAGCTTCTAAAAAAGAAAAGGTAGGAAGATAAAATAAAATACAACCAAGATATAAATAAATAATTCAGAGAAGAAACAAGAAAGGCATGACCTGTGTTTGGTTTTTCATTCCCAAAAAGAAGGGCAAAAATGAGACAGAAGGACACTTTCTCTCATTAGATCATCTAAGGCACAAATCACACTAAGTATCACAATTTCACACACACACACACACACACACACACGCACGCACGCACGCACGCACGCAGAGAGCGAGAGCAAGAGAGAGAGAGAGAAAGAGAGAGAGAGAGACAGAGACAGAGACAGAGACAAACCCCAGACAGGGTTTCTGTGTGTTGCCCTCACTATTCTGGAACTCTCTCTGTCAGTTGACCTGCTGGCTGGCCTCAAACCCAGAAATCCACCTGCCTCCCAAGTGCTGGGATTAAAGGTGTGAGCCACCATGCCCAGCTTGTATTACATAATTTTTTATTGGATTTTTTTTAATTTATACTTCAAATGTTATCCCCTTTCCTGGTTTCCCGTCCATAAACCCCCTATCCTCCCTCCCCTTTCTTCTATGAGGGTGTTCCCCTACCCATCCACCTTCCCACCCCTTCCCACCTCCCTGCCCTGACAGCCCCCTATACTGGGGAGTCCAGCCTTGGCAGGACCAAGGGCTTCTCCTCCCATTGGTGTCTAACAAGGCCATCCATCCTCTATTACATATGGAGCTATATCCATGGGTCTGTCCATGTGTACTTTTTGGATGGTGGTTTAGTCCCTGGGAGCTCTGGTTGTTTGGTATTGTATGGGGTTGCTATCCCCTTCAGCTCCTTCAATCCTTTCTCTAACTCCTCCAATCCGGACCACATTCTCAGTTCAATGGTTGACTATGAGCGTCTGATTTAGTCATGGATCCCCAGGTGGAGCAGTCTCTGGATGGCCTTTCCTTCAGTCTCTGCTCCAAACTTTGCCTCCATATTTCCTCCTATGAATATTTTTGTTCCCCTTTTTAAGAAGGACTGTACATAATTATTAAAAAATATGTAATGATAAAGTCTAATAAATCTTATGTTAAAATGTATTTTTACAGAAATCTATTTGAAGAGATTTCTATACAGAAAGCAAACACTGAAAGAACAGAGAATCTGACTCTTTCTATTTCCACTTCTAATACACAACTCTGTATAGAGTGTTCATAGCCTGTGAATATATAGAGAAGCGGTGTAGAAAGACACACAAAATGGTTAGCCTGAATAAAGAAATAAGTAACTAAGTTGATATAACTCTACATAATGCTATCGCTTAAAAGTTCAAATACTCACCAGTTTATTAAACAGTTTTCAGATAAAATATAATACAACAGATGTTTACCTTAGTATCTTTTTCCAAATCTTTACTGTTCAGAAGTGCATGATTAATACGAAACACTATCCAGTCAAACAGAGCACTATATAAAGATTTAGCCATGGAGTTTCTCACTGTCACAGCCTACAAAAACACACAGAAAGAATTATGAATGCAAAGTGTAATGGTAATAATTTCACTAAGAAGCAATAACAGGCTAGAGAGATGGCTCAGAGGTTAAGAGTACTGACTGGCTCTTCCAGAGGTCCTGAGTTCAAAATATATAATTAATATATATATATATATATATAAACAAATCTCAAAATTTATCTTTAAAAATAAAAAATCCAGGGCTGGAGAGATGGCTCAGCAGTTAAAAGCACTGACTGCTCTTCCAGAGGTCCTGAGTTCAATTCCCAACAACCACATGGTGGCTCACGACCATCTGTAATGAGATCCGATGCCCTCTTCTGGTGTGTCCAATGACAGCTACAGTGTACTCATATATAATAAATAAAGAAATCTTTAAAAAATAAAATAAAATAATCCATATATACCAAATTAGTCTATATTTACAGCCCTGTAACTTTTAGTCATTCCCTATGTAACACAGTCTGGCCTGCCATTTCCATTTCTATAGCATGTCACTCTACACAAAGCAAACATCTTCTCCTGACTATGACAGCTTCTGAACATATCTTGCCTTCAGTGACTAACATGGCCCTCAAATATCCTATTCCTTACAGACATGCTGTGCGTATTTCCCTCCCTTTGACAGTTAACACTGACTACTAACTTGAGTAGACTTATGATGGCTGAGGTTAGAAATTACACCTCTGTATGTGTCTACCAGGCACGTGCAGAGATATCATAGGGACGGTAATGGAAACAGTAATTCCGCCGATGGATTAATGAGACATGGAAGAACAATAAAAGGCGCCTAAATAGAGGAAGTGGTCACTGGTCTGCCTGTCTTGGGGATTATATCTTGCCTTAGTCCTTTCTTGTGGTGTGCACTGCTTCTTAGCTGCCACAAATAGCTTTGTTCCACCATGGGTTTGGGGTTTTTTTGGTTTTTTGTTTGTTTGTTTTTTCAGGAAAAAAAAAAAACAAGAAGAAAGAATTTTATAAGAAACAAAAAGGATGTAAAATAAACTTTAAAAGACTGGCCATCAATTTTTTTAAAAAAGGAAAGAGGGCAAAGCATGATGAGCAGCAAATGACTGAAGAAAAATAATAAAGAAGAAATAATCGCAGGGGTGAAATACTGCTCTCATTTACAGCTCTATCTATCATGTGTTAGCCCTACAATATTAAAGTGAAACACAATAATTAAGAGGGGCTGGGGATTTAGTTCTGTGGTAGAATACTTATTTAATATATACCAGATCCAGAGTTCAATGGGATGGAAAGAAAAATCCTTGAAGAGGGGCTTCAGCGGGTAGAGCACTGACTCCTCTTCTAGAGCACCTGGGTCCAGTTCCTGGCCCCTCCACGGCAGCTCACACATCTCTAACTCTGGCCTCCATAGGCACTGCACACATGTGTTACTAAGACATAAATGCAGACAAACCACCCATACACATAAATTAATAAATCTTTTTTTTATCCAAATAGCTTGAGGAAAAAGGAAAGCTTACTATTTAAAACCACACTAAGTCTCTGGTACAGGAAGGCACTCTGCACATTACCAAAGGAGAACAGTAAACACCAAGCTAGCGACAAACCCCTTGATCTACACTGATATCCTGCCTGCAAGATATGGTAGGACAATGGTGGTACAAAGTTTGTGGGAATAACCAACCAATATTTGATTTGACTTAAGACCTACTCCACAAGGTGGAACCCATACCTAACCCTGCATGAATGATTAAGAACCAGAGACTAGAGAGCCTAGGAACCTAGGGTAAAACCAAATATACTGGTTTTAAAAAACAAAACAAAGCACTGTGATAAAAATGAATCCTAATAATACTGCTCCACTCACAGATCAGTGGCGATGCTTTACTCAGTCATCACCAATGCTTCCTTCTGCAGGAGATGGGAATAAATACAGAGACCCACAGCCAGACACAGAGTAAGAGACAGACCTTGGAACACTCAGCCCTAAAAGGGATGTCTTCACTAAATCCCTCCCCTCACAGCTCAGGGATCCCCTTGGAAGAGGCAGAAATATTGCAAGAGCCAATGGGAATGAAAAAAACAAGGTCCTGTAAATCAACATGAGCAAAGCTCACACAAACTCGTAGAGACTGAAGCAGCATATTCAGGGCCGCACCAGGTCCTCTATAGCTTTCACTTTGGTGTTTTTACTGGATTCTTGGGTATGCAAATGAGTGGTTCTCTAATTTTTATGCCTTCTCTTGGGCTCTTTTCCTTCTGCTGGCTTGCTGTGTCCAACTTCAATGTAACAATTTTTGTTTTATCTTATTACATTTTAATTATAAAACTACGCTGAATTTTAAGCTTCCAAATGTATGGAAAATTCATAGTTTTTCCTAGAAAATATTCCAGTTAATACATTTTGCCTAATGTCATCTTCACTTAAAAAAAGGGAAGGAAAAACCCCTACAAACCCTATATTCTAAAATAGTCAAAATACTTTTAAACACAAGAAAATCATACCTCTGCCAGTTTATATGGTAAAATAAGCTTTTCACCCACTGTCACCGTCTTCCTTGTAACCAATGCTTCAAATAGCATCTCTTCTTTAACCTAGAAAGTAGAATAGTATATTCAATATCTAAGACTTATGAGAGAGGATGAATTATATTGAAAAGCTAAAAAAAAACTTTAATGAAAGTCAGAAATAGGCAATGAATATTAAGAAATGCAAAGAAAATACACAGGCAATCTTAATAACATGACTAAAATAGAATTTAAGCATACCACTAACCATAATTCCTCCACCTTAGGTAGAAAAAAAGTTAACAAATGGTTTCTTTTCAATGTACGCTTCTGAGTGAGTGTTTTACAGAGTTTGTCTAGCATGTAAAAGGTCGTAAGTTCTCACTAGCATCACAGACATCACACATACACACACGTTTGTATGTATGTATGTATGTATGTATGTATGTATCTACATACATCCTTTTCTATCCTTTTCTATATTTCACAATCTAAAGATAAGACAGACTAAAGGATAAGAGTACACCTTAAATTTGAGGACTACGCCTAGTGAGTACTTATGTTTCAGAAATATATTTTCATAAATGAGTATTAAACTTTGAAATAAGGATGATTCTTTGTTTTTACTCTTACCCTGGAGGTCAACAGTATCCTGTTTATTTATGACAAGGGCTCACATTATAGCCTAGACTGGCTTCAGACTCAGGGTGAACTTTCGAGTGCTGAGGTTCCACACACGGACCATCAACACCTGATTGAATTATTAAAAAAAATAAAAAGGGGGTAAGGAGGAAATTGGATACATAGCTCAGTGGTTAAGAAAACTTGTTCTTGCAGAGGACCAGGTTTCAGTTCTGATCACCCATGTGGTGGCTCACAACCATCATTATTCCAGTTCTAGAAAATTTGACATCTTCTTATAATCAATCTTCTTGGTCCATCAGGCGCACATGTGGTATACATACATAGAAGCAAGTAAAATACTTATACACATAAAATAATTTTCAGTACAGAATCTTTGCTGTGCATGTGTGCAGGGTGTGTGAGTGGATGTATATATGTATACAGACGCTGTAGAAGGCAGAAATCAATGTCAGGTATTTGTTTATTTCTGCTTATCATAGTTTCTTTTGTTTTGCCTTTTTTTTTTTTTTTTTTCTGATACAGGATATCTCTATGTAGCTCTGGATGTCCTGAAATTAACTATGTAGACCAGGCTGACATAGAACTCACAAAAGATCCATCTGCCTCTTCCTCCTGAATGCAGAGATTTAAGACATGGCCACTACGCCTGATTCTACCTTATTTTTTCAGGCAAGCTCTTTTATGGAACCAGAGCTCACTGACTGGCTGGCTATCCTGACTGGCCAGGAAGCTCGGAGTATTTGCCTTTCCTGCCCTGCCATCCTCCCTCACATTTACCTTCGCAGTGCTAGAGTTATGCTAGATTATGACCAAGCCAGCTGTTACTTGAGTATGTGCATCCAAACTCAGTATTCATGATTGTATAGCAGGCATTTTACCAGCTGGGTCACTTCCTAATCCCCGAATTTCTCTTTTAAAAAGTTTCCTGAACCTCTGTTAACTGGTATCTGACAAAACAAACAAACAAACAAACAAAAATCCTCAAGAGACTTGAGCCCCCAAGGAGTGGGGAGGCCTAGTAGGGTAGGGGTTGGGTGGTGACATCCTCTTAGAGACAGGAGAGGAGGAATGGGACAAGGAACTGTCAGAGGGTAGACCAGGAGAGGGATAACAAATAGACTATAAAAAGAAATGTGTGTGTGTGTGTGTGTGTGTGTGTGTGTGTGTGTGTGTGTGTGTGAATGCATGTATGTATGTTTGATAGTACTAAAATAAAATTTAATCTGTGCCTTAAAAAAAATAGAATCCTTGGTAGTTATGTCTAGGTTTAAAATATGACCACCAGGTACAATGTCCTAATTTATCATGGTATTAAATGGTTAACTAAAATATTACCTGAAATGCATGATTGAAATCTAGTCTATGACCATCAAAATTACAGCCTTCAGATACAGATACAACACTCTACATGTTGGTAGAAATTTATTCCAATGAGTGGATCTAGCTCCAATTAAAGATACTCCTTTTTTCCAGCCTTTTCTATCACAGTATCATTTTATTAAAGTTAATAAGCAATGACCAGTCCTATATAAAGAAAAATAAACACTGCAGTTAAGGATATGAAAATGAAGCATCCAATGCTCTCAAATGGCACTCTAGCATTATGATGGACACATACTAATAAATAATAAACCTTTTTCTCTAAAAACTAACCTAAATTATGCCAAGGACAAGTAACTAGTTCTAGTCACAATATATTAGTTTAGACCTTTAATGAAGGGACATATGAACCAAGATTCGAAAGGTATTATTTGAAATTTCAAATTAAAAAAAAAAAACAACAAAAAAAAAAAACAAGCTATTCCTGACTGCCCCAAACCAGAAACAAGTGAGACAGTTCTTCAATTTATAAGCTGATTAACAACTATAGTGCACATACACACACAATATAAGTATTACTCAGAAGTAAAAGAATTATTTTGTTTGTTTGTTTTTACACATGGTCTCTTTATGTAGTCCTGGCCATCCTGGAACTTACTATGTAGAGCAGGCTGGCATTGAACTCACAGAGATCCACCTGCCTCTGCCTGGGATTAACAGTATGTGCACTCTACCACCACCACTACCTGGCCTAAAAGGATGCATATTAAATGCATGCTACCAAGTAAAGTAAACCATTCCAAAAATTACAATCATATTACATGTGAAAAATACAAGCTAACGTGAAGAGGAATTTTAGAGCAGTGAAAAGATTTTGTGTAAGACTGTAACAGTGGACACATGACTTCATATATTTGTCAAAACACACTCAGCACAAAAGTGGGCACTACTGTATACAAATAAGGCAGAAAGGGATCCCAGGAGGAGTAAAGACCATGATGAGATACTCCAGCAATGAAACAACCTCAACAGAGGAAAGAGGAAGAAAAGATGAAGAGCGAATAAACAATTAGAACAAATGCAATTCACAACTCAAGCCAAAAGGAACACTTGTAAAAACTGGCTTCTAATTTAAAATCATTTCCCACAAGGAAACAGGTGCTAATTTGATACTGTTATAAAATGAATCCTTTGGTGAGAAGTATATGGGTGATAGAGGTGAAAAGAAAGGTCTTTCCCTGTTGGAGGGGGAGTTTACACACATGTAAGAGAAAAATTTGAATAACAGTATGAAAAATGGATTTACAAACATGGTTAGGAAATCATTAGTTTTATATAGGACACAAATGATTGCATATGAAAGGTTTTTTTGTAGATACACAGTTAAAATACACTCATATATTCTCTTGATCTGTCAGATGAGAGAGCCTAAAAAAACAACACTAATCTGATGGGGGTAAATCTTATAAGATGAAGAGTTAGCTGGAAATTACGACACTCCATAACTCTTGAGAACAACAGTGGAAAAGAGCCTGGTGTACAAAGGAGCATGGGACATGACCTTTAAGGCCTCCTCAAGCCATTAAAGAAAAAAAAATTTGGTAGCTGCACCTCTTCTCTGACTCACCAAGATACCTATCCTCAAGTAAAATCATCTAACCATAATTTTATTGAAAAATCTCAAATTGGAAAGAGCAACATTGGCATGTGCCCACATTATACAATCTAGAGTAGAAATACTATTCATCCTAACCAAAAAGTGAGGGATTACATGTATTGGGAGCAAGTGAAGGCAAGGAAGAAAATCACAGACCTAAGGATGCTGGCACACTCACAAGTAAAGAAAGGCAGGGATCTAGAAGGGATTCCAACTTCTGGAAACACTATTTTAAAATAGTATCAAATAAATTCATTTTTAACTAAATAAACCCACTTACAATTTAAAGGATATACAAAATAAAAATAAGACATTACGCAGTATCTAAAATAAGGATTGAAAACGAGTGACTCACTTCTAATAATTCTGAGACAATAGGCAGTACTTCAGGATTACAGATATCAATAGAGTCATCTCGATAGGTCTTCTTTTTATATGAGATATTACCCAAATGTAGTATTGCTGAGAGCAGTGAGAAAATCCTAGGAAAATAAAAGCACAGATTAAAGTTTGCAGAGTGCATTCTCAAAGCTGCTATCACTCCAAAATCCTAAAAACTTCACCGGTACAAAGTATGACGTATTTAATCTTCACAAAAGAATAGTAATTTTAATCAAACTTCATTATTTAAACTGTATGTTAAGTATTAAACAAATTACATGTAACATGAATCCCACACAGTCTTCAAAAACAGTTCTAAAAACAGCTAGATACAAAAGTGTCTGTCTGGAGTTTGACTTACTTGGGAGGCTAAGGCAGGTCTTTACCCTCAGATCTTTCAAATAGTCTAAATAATACATAATTAAAAAGATCCTCTCCAAGATCCTGTCTCTAAAACTAAACAGATAAAACTTATGAAAAATTATTCCTCTGCTAAAAGACAAGGTTGTAGCTTTAATTTTAAATAGTTTGCTTAAATAATAAATTACTTTGTTTTCTAAAATAAATGGTTTTTGGTATATTTATGTTGCTGTACTGTGCTGTACACATGTGTGTATGAGCACACAGAGTGCATGCACATGTAAATGTATGCAGAGGCCCAAATGAGATCGCAGGTGTCTTTTATTTATGTTTTTAGTTTAACTTATTATTTTATGTGTATGTCTACAAGTATATTTGTGTAACACATTCATGTAGTGTCTACAAAGACCAGAAGAGGGCATCAGATCCACTGGAACTGGAGTTACAAATGGGAGGTAAGGGGTCATATGGGTATTGGGAATTGAAGAACAGCCAGGGTTAACTAACTTCTGAGCCATCTCTCCAATTTACAGGTGTGAATAGGAAAATCTCTCTAACACCTTAAGGCACATATGAGGTAAGGTCTCTTGCTGAACCACAGCCTGCATCTTGGCTCTCCAGACAATCCAGCTGGCTCCAGGAATTCCCTCTCTGCTTCCTATTCACTGAGATTGTCATGCTTCCCAGGCTTGTCTCATGTGGGTTCTTGAGGATATCAACTGGCTCTCCCATGTTTCCATAAGAGCCACTTCATGCAAGGAACCATCTCTTCAGCCCTATAAAAAGTTTTTACATTTTCATTCTGCTTATATTACCATGTATAAAAATTTTGTGGTTTTTATGTTTTGTTTTACTGATTTTTGAGGGTACTGATGCCAGGGATTGAGTCTATGGTCTTGTGTTACAAGAACTTTTATCATGGAGCTAAATTCACTTATCAAGAAATTTTAAAATAAAAGCAATCATGAAAATATGCATAGAATATTACATATTACATATAGACATGTATAACCTAACATTAAAAAATCACTGATATAGAAAATGAAAAGCTGTTAATAAAAAATTAGTTTTAAGTTATATCTACTATATACAGCTTCAGGAAGCTTTGGGAAGTCCTCAAGGTCTATGCAAATGTTTATGAACAAACATCTTACCAAAGTATTTTAGCTTTCATCAGCTTCACCAAGATTATATAGTGGAATAGGGAGGACACCCAAACCTTAATATGACTAAGGCAATAGTGATGCCATTTATAGAACTGTTCAAAAGTACCAAAGAGAGTGTCATGACTGCTAAGAAGACAGCTGACATTTTTTTTGATGGGTCTGAGGCCTGCTCCACAGAAAGGAATACATGGCTAATACTGTAACCATGGCCAAAGGCCCAGGAGACTAAGCAGTCATAGTCTCATTAAAGGGACCCACTATCATTATTTTGCTAAAGACTTTCTGTCAAACTGCCTTCTAAATATATGTTATATCCACAGATTAGTGATGCTCTCAACCATAGTCAAAGATTCTTTTTGCAGTGGGAAGTCAATGCAGACTCCTAACTGGTCAAAGTGTTAAGAATAAGTGACTACTGAGTACTCTGCCCTAGAGAAACTTGTGTAAATCCCATAATGCTCAAAATACACCACAGAAAATAGGGTCAAGAGTCAAAGAATAGAGAGGAGTGCTGCAAGATGCTGTCTTCTGAACATTCCATGGTCACTGAACTCACCAACTCAGAGAATCTATGGTAACCTGCAAAAGACCTGAGCAAATCAAGCCAGTGAACAACCTCTGCATGGCCGATGGAGGTATTCACGAGGCTCCATCCCTAGCACAGGAGTTATTGGCAACTGGTGGCTGGCTACTGGGGGAGAGGAAGTCATTTTTCTTCATAGATGTGACTGCAGGTAGGTTCCATGCTTATGTGAGCAATACTAATTCTATTCGTTGAGTTATAGAAGGAAAAAAAGGAAGACAAGAAAGCTAAAGATGATATAATAAAGATATATACATGTATGAAATTGTGAAAGAATAAAAAATGTTTTTAAAAAAACTAAGATGGAGCTCTCTTAACGACACAACATGCTTTGTTTACTACCTGAAATAATAAAACTACAGTAAGTGATAAAAATTTTAAAACTCACTGTCTTCGTGTCTTGGGAAGAAATCCTACCATTTCCATGGCCAATTGTAAGCGTTCAAAATCATGCCTCAAATCTTCTCCCTCCACTGTGAAGCAATCCTGCTTAAGACAAGAGGTGGAAGAAAATATATATCAAGATTACTTGTTAAAAGCAATGTAAGCCATGCGTTAATTTAAGTAGGCCCCTGTGTAGATGCAAAGCAAAAGTAATGTTTAAATATATTCAGACCCATTAAACTTCTCCTCTGAAGACAGAGTAAACACATCTACTAAACAGTAATGCTGCATTTCTATCTTCTCATAACACAACCAGCACAGGACGTCAAAAGGGACAAGCCAGAAAGCCAGCAGTATTTATAAGTAAATATATAAGGATACCAAGTTTGATTTTAATAGCACCAAAGAGTATCATATGTGAGGTCTTGAATTAAACACACAAAAGAAAAATTAGAATGGATAGTAATGGTTGAGAAGTGAAGCCTAGATATAATATAAGCCAGTTTGTGTTACAGTAAGTATAAAGAAAAATAATACCAAAAATAAGTAAACACATGCACACACACATGATGGGGGAAGAGCATTATGCCAAAATAGAAGACCCCTCAAAAAACACATCACATGAATCAATAAAAAGTTATTAGGGGGCTGGAAAGATCACGTAAGAAAGCTTGCTGTTTTTCCAGAAGATACAAGTTAGTCCCCTGCACTGCCATCAGGGGTCTAACAGTCACCTATAACTCCAACTCCAAGGTATCTGTTGCCCCTTTCTGGCCTTCATTGGCACAGACACACATTCACATAAACAAGCACACATACATACACATGAATAAAATAAAAGTATTTTTTACTTGTTACGGAATGGCAAGATAATTCACCAGGACCCTGGCAAACCTGAGATTAATCCCCAGAAACCACATAAAAGTAAAAACTGATGACTTCAAAAAACTCTCACATACATGCCTGACACCTATGTATCCACATACACACACCAAACACACATGAAATAATGATAATTCTTTTAAAAATAGCTTTAGCTGGTATAATGACTCTGCAGGTTAAGGGCCCCTAGTAGGCAGCCTGATACTGGTTCACCCAGATATACATTGTGAAATCAAAGAACTAACTCCACAAACTGTTCTTGACCTCCACTCCTACACAATGGCATGTACACTGTGGCCTACACAAACATGCACATCCACACCTATGTACAGATAGATAATAATAGTTTTAAATTATATTTTTTAAAGTAGGTATGGACTCCAAAGAGGTAGCATGTTCGGCAACCCTAGCACTAAGCGGGTAGGAGGAGGAGAATGAGGAATATGAGGATAGTCTCAGCTACACAAAGAGTTTAAAGCCAGATGACAGAAAGAAAATGGTTGTTGAGCACTATATTTATATTAAATATTTTACGAGCTGGGGAGATGATACTGACATTCAGCGTGCTTGCTACTCTTGGAGAGGACTGGAGTTCATCTCCCAACACGCACTGAACTTACAACTGACCTCCAGCTCAGTCGGCTCTGAGGTCTTCTGACTTTGGCAGGTACTCACATGTACAAAGAAGCAAACCACATATACACATGAACACAGAAAAAACTCTGTGTGTGTGTGTGTGTGTGTGTGTGTGTGTGTGTGTGTGTGTGTGTGTGTGTGTGTGTGTGGGGAGAGAGAGAAAGAGGGGGGGGGGGGAGGAAGAAGAGAGGGGGGGGGGGGCGGAGGAGGAGAGAGAGAGGGAGGGAGAGGGAGAGGGAGAGGGAGAGGAGGGAGTGAGAGGACATGCCTATAATCCCAACAGTCCAGATACAGAGGCAAGGGAACCACAAACTCTGTGCTAGGCTATACTACAAAGCATGATCCCATCTCAAAACATATGAAATAAAACAACAACTGACCAAAGAATGTTCTTCAGTGTAACCTTTGCGTTTCAGCTCAGAAAAGCCAACAGTAATATTATACACACAGTACCTTCACATGTTCACATACCACTTTATAGAGAGGTTGTCTACAACATCTCAAACTTCAATTTACTTTTTAATGCCTATCTTCCTAGGGAATGTTAATTATTCAACAGACAAAAGAATAGATCTGTTTTATTAAACAAAAGCCACAATCATCAAGTCAGTGCTGAGATCAAATTACTGAAATAAATGTGAAAAAAGGGGTTGAAAATAAAAACAGAAGCTGGCGAACAATCAGACCCTGACTCAGGGGACCTAATTCCAGTAACCTCAGGAAAGCATTTAGAGTCCAGCTCCTAATGATCTGTGCCACCTTACCACAAACAGCCAATTGGAAGACGATAGGTATGTAAAGTTTACTGTTTAACAAGACAGTGAAATATGTGTCTATCTACTAACATATGGAACCCACATTCTCAGAGGACAGTTCTCCTATAAAGACTATCTCTTACGGCAATGTCATTTTCCTAAATAAATCTTTTTGTGTCTATTCTGGTCTATAAATACTTTCACTCCCAAAACTTCGTGCACAATCACTGAATCACATACTGAAGTAAATGACCTTGAAAAATAAAGTGCTTCTTCATTTTTTAAACATATTTACAGAGTATCTATAGCGCGCGCAAAAACTTACTAGGTATTATGGTTTCGTGATTACATCTTAAAATAACGTCTAAAATTCATGATTTTAGTTTAGAGGACTAATTATTTTAATTTTCCATGTGAAAAGGTACAGCTAAGTTTAAGTAATTTTCTTTTGCCTGCAATAAAGTCTTGTTTATTTGTGCTTTGTTGTTTCCAAACAAGCAATGCACACTTTCTTATATATGGATACTACTTCTAAGATTTAAACCCCTATGTTTCATTTAGAATAACCTCAGAGGTTGGGTATATAGTAATGAACCAGGAGGGAAGGAGAATCTTCAAAGTAAGAAAAAACAGAATATAATGTTATAAGGCGTTAACAAGGAAACTAGAAGAGAAGGATTAAATGGAAAGGTAAACAAGAGCCCAGCGTAAAGAAGAGAATATGGGAATGAGCGACTAACACTGAAAGCCCTCTGAAATGCCATATAGAACCCTACAACTGTAGAAACTTCTTAATATACACAAAAGTGAATTTAAAAGAAGAAACCACATAATAGGGGAAACAATACCCCAACTAGACATCTTAAGCCACCAAGTAAAGCCCTGAGTGCCAGGAATGGGTTACATCTTATTGAGCTGGCAAAAGGGGTCCCATAGAATTTCTTCCCAACTATCACAGGCTACTGTCAAAGCTATTGATTATATTCCACAACCTAATAGCAAGGTCCTATTTCTGATACCACTTACATCATCAAAAATGGAAAAATCAAGTTGGTGCCCACTATAAGCTTCAGTCCTACTGACTAGAGTTCATAATGCTGGAAGGTGCTACTTTGCATACTACAAGAGAAGAAAATCATCAATATTACCCAGCTACAAATCCTGCAACCTTCAACAGTGAATTGGCTGCAAGATACACTGATGCAACTGTAACACAAAAAGGATGGGAGTAACCAACTACTTCCTGAATAGGGTTAAGGCCCTATTTCATGAGCTGAAACCATACCTGACACCATTAAAGTGGCTAAGAAACTGAGACGAGACGGGTTTTGGGTGGTAGGAAAAACACTACTACTATTATTCTGCTACAACAGCAGTTCTAAAGCTGTGGGTCGAGACCCCTTTAGGTTACCTTTCACAAGGGTCACCTAAGACCATCCTGCACATCAGGTATTAATACTACAATTCATAAGAGTAGCAAAATTACAATTATGAAGTAGCAACAAGAACAATTGCATGGTTTTCCAATTTAATCCAAGACCTCCCTAATATGAGGAACTGTATTACAGGGTTACAGCACTAGGAAGGTTGAGAACCACTTTGCTAACGGAACATAAGAATAAAATGACTCCTAATGACATATTGCTATATAGCACACAGATCAGCCCTTATCAGATAAGCTTCTTCTTGCAGTAGATGGGAAATACAGAGGAGACCTACAATATGCAAAAGGTAGAGGCTTTGGACTGGGCAACCCTAAATGGAATGAGTGTCTTCATCAAAGCCCTCCTCTCAAGGCTCAAGGATCTACATGAAGGATAGAGAAATATCATACGAACCAGAGGTGGTAGATGGCTCCAAAGAAACAGCATTTACAGATACAACAAGATCGATGCCTATGAACTCCATAATGAGAAAGTGACCACAAAGTTACACCAAAAAAACTATTTGGAACTGGTAACTCCTAGGAAAGGGAGCATCAGTTTTTAACAAATGGGGTGACACTGGGGTATATCAAAAATACCCCAAAACAGGCCTAATGCCCAGGAGTAGTTGGCCAACACAAACAGGATTCCAGACTTTCTGTGTACTTTTCAGTTTAGTTTGCTTTTGGATTATTTTTATTATTTTGTATTATTGTGTTTTTATTTACTTTGTTTTTCCGTTGAGAGAGAGTTGTGTATACATCAAGCTAGGTGAGTAAGAAGGTAGAAAACATCTGGGAAGAATTAAGGAGAGGAAAAAGAATATGATCAAGTATATCATACAAAAATCTCGGGGTTGGGGATTTAGCTCAGTGGTAGAGTGCTTGCCTAGGAAGCGCAAGGCCCTGGGTTCGATCCCCAGCTCCAAAAAAAGAAAAAAAAAATCTCTTATATAAAAATAAACACAATTTCTCTCTGGAGTTCAGGCAGGCCTGAACCCACAGCAAACGTCTTGCTTCAACCTAAAAGTACTGGGATCACAGATGTAGACCATCACACTTAGTCACATATGTAAACAGTGAAACATTTTTAAAGGTTTTTATTTAACCAAAGGCCTCCGTTTATTCAATTTAAAGTGTATCATGCATTTTTAATAATATGACAGAGAGTATAAGCATGTTTATATAAATGCAACATATACAGCAGTGAGTCACAAATGACTTGGTTCTTATTTGCTGCAAAAGTGAGTGAAACAGGAACCTAACATACTGGGAAAGTGAAGTAAAAATAATGCTGAAAGAGAAGAGAGATCTATCATACTTGCAGTCATCCTCAGTCAAACTTTTTTTACTCACAAGTATAATATGGTCTCAGGAAACACTTTTTTAAAACTATCTTGATTTCCGTAACTGTTTCTGTAATGAGAGTTGCAGAGAAAAAGCAAGGATAGACTTGACTTCCTACACCAAAACTGTCCTTATTTTACAAGAGACCCAGTAGCCAGTCTTAAAACACACTGAGATTCAAAAACAACTAGAGGAAGAAAAAAATCTAAAATATGGAAAAGGTAGCCTAAACATCCTGATGAAAAGCAACTTAGAGGAAAAAAGTATTTATTGAGCTTATAGTTCCAGGACAAAACCCATCATTTCAGGGACATCAAGGCAGGAACTTAAAGCATCATATCATCAGTCAAGAGCAGAGAGAAAATAAACGTATGAATCCTTGCGTGTCTGGCTGCTTACTAGTAGTGCTCACCTAGTACTCTCTATCCTCAGGCAGGAAAGAGCCCTAAATTATGAAATGGCACCACCTACAATGGACTAGATCTTTCTATATCAATTAACAATCAAACAGTCCCTCACAAACAATGCCCAGAAGCCAATAAATTTTGACAATTCCTCAATTAAGACTCCTTTGTCAGATGATCTAGGCTGTAAAAAACTAAAAACAACCATCCCAGTGTATTACTAGAACTTGATCCCAAAGCTACCTCTGGGAAACAACATGAAACTAGAACTGTGAGAGTTGTAAGCACTGTTAAGTGTAAACATAAACATATTTAAGTATAAACGTATACTTATCTCTAGTTTTTAAAAAATAATTTTTTTGCTAAATCATGAATAAACTGGAGTCTTGAGAAAATAAACAAACAGAAAAGACTTTGAACAATTACAAGGCTGGCCTTTAGACTGAAACTGCACAGAGCAGGATTAAGTCACAATGGGAAGAGATAATAACATCTTATCAAGCTGGGCATGGTGGCCTATTATCTAAGCATGAGGTCAGATGAAGCTCCAAGATTGCCTCAGACTTGGAGGTCATTCTGAGCAGCAGTGAAATCAAGGCAAGACAAAAATAACAAACACAAAAACATCACACAGTGTAAGCATTTTATTTATCGTCCACATTTTATAATTGACAAAGCAAAGGCCAAGAGAGCCTAAAGATAATGAAAAGACATCTGCATATGCTATTAGCCATTGAATATGGAAAATATACATTTACTAAATATCTACCCACCAGTCATATCATCTCTTAGTCAGATATACTCTCTATAATCTCAAGATGAAGAAACAATCTTATATATAACAAAACAGATTACAAGTTCAATAGTTGAATACCTTATAACTAATTAGCTAGTCAAACCATAATGCATCTGTTGCAAATACTGTTTTCTCCCAAGCAACAGTACTCCTTGAATTGAACACAATAACTCTAATTAACTTAAAGAACTATATAACGAACAAATGTCACTCCTTAAAAATAATTCTCTCACTATATGTCCCCTTGAGACTATCTGTGTATGGTGTGTGTGTGTGTGTGTGTGTGTATAACATACAATTCTGTTTATAATACTAGTCATGTAAGTTCAAATAACTTACATGGGACAATGAGGTTTAATTTATTCCCCAAACATACTATGAAGAAAATCTAATAGGAAAGAATAAACTATAAGATACACAGAATGATTACTTGATTTTTAGAATTCACTCAGAAGAAAAGAACCAAGAGCGGGGTGTGGTAACGAATGTCTTTAATCCTAAAGGCAGAGACAGGAGGATTTCTGTGAGTCTGAGGCTACCAGGGTAAGTGTTAACATTAATACATATAAGCATAAACATATATTTATCCCTATTTTTTGCTAAATCATGAATAAACTGGAGCCTTGGGAAAATAGACAGAAAAAATTTAAACAATTACATTACATACCAAGTTCCAAAACAGCCAGGACTAAATAGAGAGGTAATCATGGTCTGGCTCTAATTATTTGAAAAGTATAATAAACAGGACTAATTGTGCTGAAAGTAGGATTAAGAACAGGAAATTATAGGCTGGGGCAGTACTCCAGCAGGTAAAAAATTTGATCTGCAAGCTTGAGTTTAATCTCTAGCATCCACATTTTTAAAAGTTGGGCATGATGGCAAGTGTCACTAGGAGGTGCAGAGAAGTGGGTCTTGCTGGCCAGCCAATCTAGCCTACTTCCAAACTGCAAGCCACTGAAAGACATGGTCTTAAAATAAATGTGGATAGCACTTGAGAACAACAAAATTGTTCTCTAGTTTCTACATATGTGTACCTACACAAATAAAAACAAACAAACAAACAAACAAACACACACACACAAAGAAATTATGGCTACAAAATTCCTTTAAATAAAAAAGATGTACTCCGATTCAAATGATGGCAACAACTATAGAAGTAACATTTTTTTCCTAGCACTTCAGTGTTCAGTTCTCTATTAAATTCTACATATATATTGTCAAATTAATACAAACTCTGAAGACCATTTTTGAAAAATATTTTTTGTTTGTTTTTAGAAAATTTCAATATTTAGCTCAATCTGGCCTCATAGTTGTTAAGTAGCATAGGCTGGTCTAAACTTAACATATTCCTGCCTCAGCCTTTCTGAGTGCTAGGTTACAGGCCTATGGTTTTTTGAGAGAGTCTTGCTATATATCCCAAAATGCAAGAACACTTGCATGGTGACATGAACAAAACTACTGTTCTCTGAAATAGAAGGCAGAAATAAAAGGAATTACTAAAAAAAAATTAAAAGAAAAAAAAAGAATTATGTGAGCTTCTGAAGGTGTCATCATCAGTAAGTGGATGAGCTAGTGTCCTCACAGCAAACCCTTTAACTTCAGACAAATGCAGACCAATCCACAGTTCCATAGCAAAGTATGAACTAATAATCAATCACATTTGCAGAGAGTTTGCAGTGGTCTACCTGCTTTCCAAAGAGGCATGATTCACTTGATGTGATAAATGAAAGATAGACCAGAAGAGCTTTTTTGGAGTAAAATAATTATTTCTTTTTATTTTAATTCGTCAATAATACATAAACTGAAATGTCTATTTCCCAAAATATTGTCTGAAACCAATACATTCTTGATTATGAAATGGTGATGAAAGTATACTTTATCTGGAGGAAAAACCTAGCACCCACACATGCTGATGCTCCACAAGTGACATAGGCAAACTTTGCAATTAGTATTGTTTATAATGACATGCAATGAGAAAGCCGAGAAAGCAAAGATTAAGACATGCTATGTTTAGGAGAAGAATAATTTTAAAACCTAATTCATTAGTTAATAAATATAGCTAGATGTTAACTATGCTTTCAGCCTTTATATAAGTGACCTAACTGTAGACTGAAAGAAAGTCATTTTTGTCATCCTTTATGGTTACAAATTTGTACTTATATAAAGTATACCATAGTTACACATAGTCATCTTCTACCACATATGCCTTTATGTAACTCAGTTAAAACCTCCCGTAATCTTTTAAGATTTTTATTTCTGTGTAATGTCCATGTATCTATGTATAAGTATATAGACATGAATGTAGGTTCCTTCAGAGAGCAAAATAGTACACAGGTCCCTAGACACTCGTGAGTCAACATGAGTGCTAGGAACTAAGCCATGGTCCTCTGCAGTAGCAAAAGTGCTCTTAACCTCTGAGACATCTTTCTAGCTCCATAAAATAATCTTTTGTTAAAATGTACATTAGTGTTTTGCCTGCATGCGTGTCTGTGTGAGAGTGTCATATCCTGAAGTTACAAACAGTTGTGAACTGCCATGTGGGTGCTGGGAATTGAACCCTGGTCCTCTGAAAGATCAGTCAATGCTCTTAACTACTGAGCCATCTCGCTAGCCCAATAAAATAATCTTGCTTATAAGAATATCAACAATTTGGTGGTGATTAAGGCAGAAGGTTTTGTGTTTGGTTGTTTGTTTGTTTGTTTGTTTTTCAGTTTTTGAAGACAGGATTTCTCTGTGTAGTCCTGGGTATCCTAGAACTCCCTCAGTAGACCAAACTGGCCTCAAACTCAGAGAGATTCACCTGCCTCTGCCTCCCAAGTGCTGGGATGAAAGGCACCTTTTCCCTGCAAAGCAAAAATTTTATAGGAGCTTCTCTTATACATTAACAAACAAAAAAAAAAATCAGAGAAAAGGAACATTTATTATAAACATTTATTATATGAAAAAGATTAATACCCAATACATGTGAAAGGCAGAAACTGACATCAGGTGTCATCCTCTAACACTCTCCACCTTATCTATTTGCTACAGGATCTCTCAGACTTGTAACTTATTATTTCAGTTAGAATGTCTAGCCAAGGAGTTCCTGAGGTCTGTCTTTGTATGCCCTCAGCTGTGGAGTACAGACCTACACCACACCAGGATTTTATATGGACACTAAGAATCTAAACTCCAGTATTCATGTTTGTACAAGAAGCATTGCCTCCAATGAGCTTTCTTCCTAGTTCCTAAAAAGTGAAGTCACTTTATTTTCTAAAGATTTATTTTTATTTGATTCATATATGTGTATTTAAATGTGAATGGGGTATATACCCTCAGAGGCCAGAGGGCACATTAGATCACCTGGAGCTGGAGTTACAGACATTTGTAACAAGCCACTTGAAACTGGGTGCTTGGAACCAAATTCTCACCCTCTGGAAAAGCAGCAAGCACTCTTAACCACTAAGCTATCTCTTTAGCCCACTAAAAATAATTCTAAGAAGTAAGTATCAAACTAAGGATGAAGCTTAATGGTAAAGAACATAGCTAGCAGTCACACTGCACTAAAACAAAACAATAAAAACCTCAAGGAGGAAGGGGAATTACTGGAGTTGAAACAGAGCCACTTCAGTGCTGGAAATCAGGTACAGTCAATTTACTGTTCGTGAAAGTGAATGTTAAATCGATTAATAAAATATATAAATATTAATAAAGTATATAAATTTATAAATATATAAATATAAAATGTATGAATATATAAAAATAGAAAAATGGGCTAGCAACAAACTATTACATGCAAATCAATCATTTAAAGTAATAAAAACTAGTGATCCTCTTTCCTCTCACTGTTGGTGTATCAGCTCATTTTCATGCTGACTGATGATGGTGAATGCAAATGAGCAATGTGAAGTCCCTTTAACAGGAACCAAAAATATTTAGGTACTTGTACTGACCGGCTCAGAATCATAGCAATAATCATCCCAGCTCTGTCTGAGGGGTTTCTTTGTTATCTGAAAGTAAGGCACATTGATTAGGTAGAAGTTATTAGGGTGGAATGATCCTTCTGTAATATCTCTGAGATGCAATATTCAGAAAGCAAGACTATTTACTATCCAAAGAATAGTTATTTTGTATAGTAACATACTCTAATAAAAACTAGATAAATATTCAGATTCTAGGAGATTGTATGTTATTCTATTCAACTTATACATGTCTTTGCCCAGTGGCTCTGATATTTGTATTAATCACTAAGTTCTTTACTATAAGTACTGATATTATGCAAGTATGCCATAGCCATTCATTACACAAAAAGTCAGAAGGACTATAAAACACTGAGTCAGTAAAAACTATCATCTCATTCCTAAGTGCTTACAACATGGTTTAAAAAAAAAATTACTCAGGGGCTGAATTAGTAATTTTTAAAAATACACTTAATTTTGTATAGTTAAAAAATTCTAGCATTCAAACAGAAAGTGATGTAATTTCTAACTTCTGAATCTATTAACATAAAGTTAAGGTAGTTTATATTAATATGAAGTTGTAAAGTTAGAAAATACCAGGTAGAGCACACTGTACATTTGAGGAAAAGTCCATTGTGTTGCTTTTAAAATGTTTAATAAATAATTTTTTACTCACTCAAGTATATTTTAAAAAATTCCTAAGGGTATTTTTCATTGTCATACAGAATTTTTCCCATAAATATTATATTTTCCCTCAAATAAAATGAGGGATTATTTTATTCTTTAAGTGATATAATATAGATTATTTATTCTTTAAGTGATATAATAATTCCATTACTAATTGGATTTAGAATTTTAATATGAAGAATAGAAAAATAGAGAAATCTATATCCTGAAAATGCATGGTCATTCTTCAATATGGAAGTTTAAAGCTGAATTTTTAATTTTAAAGAAAAAATATATTCTCTAAATCTTTGCTTCTGAGAAATTTCATAATGATGCTTTGTTATATTTTGTTTTTACCATGAGATGACAATGTAGCCCAAGCTGCCCTAGAATTCATTACATAGACCAAGCATGGTAATCCTCTTGCATCAGCTTCCCAAATGATAGAATTACAGGAATGAGCTATTATGCTTGGGTTCCTTCCTACAGGATGTTTAAGAGGACTGTTCATTAAATTATACAGTGATACTCTATGCCACTATCATAGCATGCAGGCATATGTGCATTAGATTGCAAACCATGCAAATCAAGTTCAAAGCATCTCTTTGCAATTCATAAGCATTAATCAACAGTTACACTTAATATCCTGGGGTATGTAAAAGGTCAGTCATGACAAAAAAAAAAAAAGTAACATTTTTCTGATAAGAAAGTACCCAGCTTAATATTCTTAAAAGAATCACACAAAATTCACATAAAACATACATAATTTTATCACTATCTGAAGTAGATAATCCTTTTTAAATTTGGAAGGCATACCACGTAACTTTTTAAACAGTCTACATAAATGCAAAACATACAAAGGCACTACAAAACTTTCTCAGTAATAAAATTTTAATTATTCCCTACATTTCAAAATGTTTTTCATGAATTCTTACCTGGTTGAGAAAATGATACTCCTCAGGCTGCTTAAGGTGGAATGCTAACCTCTCTTCTTCACTTGCTCCTGCGAGGAGGTAATAGAATACATGATAGTTCCTGTTGGGAACAAAGCACAGAATGAACATTCTAGTTACGTTTTTTATTTTGTTTTGTCATAAAAAAGACAGTTGTCTTTCACCTGTTCCTACTTCCTGCCTAATTTGCTTCACCTGATGCTATTTCCAGAGACTTGCTCCCAGAACAACTTCAGAAATACCTGCTGATTCCTGAGGACCTCAGTTCATCCAGACTTTCAAACAGATCCAGTCAGAACATCAGTCTAGCCCTGAACTTTTTAAGAATATAGAGTGGGGCTGGAGAGATGGCTCAGTGGTTAAGAGCACTGACTGCTCTTCCAGAGGTCCTGAGTTCAATTCCCAGCAACCACATGGTGGCTCACAACCATCGGAAGTGTATGAAGACCAACTACAGTGTACTCACACATAAATAAAATAAATCTTTAAAAAAAAAAAAAAAAAAGAAAGAAAGGGAAAATAATTCTAAAAGAAAGTCCTTTTTTTTTTTTTTTTTAAAGATTTATTATTTTTTTATTTATATGAATACACTTTAGCTGTCTTCAGACACACCAGAAGAGGGCATCAGATCCCATTACAGATGGTTTTGAGCCACCATGTGGGTGCTGGGAATTGAACTCAGGACCTCTGAAAGAGCGGCCAGTGCTCTTAACCACTGAGCCATCTCTTCAGCCCCCTAAAGCTAGCTTTCTTAAGTCTAACCTCTTTTTCCAATTTTCCTACCCCTCCTCAGCCCTTAAAAAAAATAATATTCATTGCCACAATTCAGCAAAAGAAGCTATGGAGGGGTTATCCCGATTTGTTGGATTTGGGTGTCTAGTTATGGTTATTTTGTAAATTATAAATTTTCATTTTAAGGGATAATTTGAAAATGATCGTAATTTTGGGCAGGGAAAAACTAAATAGTGAGCTTAGACTTGGGAATTTCTGTCTTTCCTCTTCTCTAGCCTTTCTTTCTTAGGTAAAGGAAAGGGAGTTGAAAAGAAAAAGAAGGGTAGAGTAATATAAGAAATTAAGATAGGGGTTGGGGATTTAGCTCAGTGGTAGAGCGCTTGCCTAGCAAGCCCAAGGCCCTGGGTTCGGTCCTCAGCTCCGAAAAAAAAAAGAAGAAAAAAAAAAAAAAAAAGAAGAAGAAGAAATTAAGATATATGGGATATGGGATGGATTACTAAATTTACTCTTATACAAAAATTTTACAGCCATAATCTTATATTGGTAGAACTCAGTAAATTCTGATGCAGAATTGAAGTTATATTTTCCTTCATTGATACAAACTATATACAATGATACAAGTTTAAAGTTTTCATTGGTATAAATCTTTGTATATTGATACAAATTTTAAATTAATTTTGTTACAGTTAGATAGGCATTGTGCCTATGCAACTCATTCAAGAATACAAAGTTAGACCCAGTCCTTCTAATAGCTGCTATTACAAACTATTTAGGATGATTAAGTAATGCAAGTAGGTCAGGTAGTAAACTCATGGTAATATTAGATTCTGATTTAATTATAATAAAATGTTTTCAATATTATTCAAATAGTAAATAGCTAAAGGTGTAACAGTTTAGATACATTATATACATATTGATTTGTCTTCAAAAGCATCAGAGATCCACAGAATATGACATATAAAATCAACTCATTATTAATAGATCTTTTGACTAGGAGACATGTCTGCTAAGCCCAAGTCACAATTCAAAGACACAAAGCATCATTACCTCCATATGGAGTTGCTCCAATTGTGGCAAGGTAGCCACAGGGCAAGAACTGCAGACAGAAAATACTGTCCAAGGGTTGGGGATTTAGCTCAGCGGTAGAGCGCTTGCCTAGCAAACTGAAGGCCCTGTTCGGTCCCCAGCTCCAAAAAAAAAAAAAAAAAAAAAAAAAAGAAAGAAAATACTGTCCAGGGGTTGGGGATTTAGCTCAGTGGTAGAGCGCTTGCCTAGCAAGTGCAAGGCCCTGGGTTCGGTCCCCAGCTCCGAAAAAAAGAAAAGGAAAAAAAAAGAAAGAAAGAAAATACTGTCCAGCAAAGGACACATGTTGATTGACAACAGCTTAGCTCTACCAATACAGGGTAAGCTAGTCCTTCATAATTCCTGCTTCACTTAAAATCTGTCAGATGGTTCTGGGCCAGAAGGCTGAAGACAGATGCTCCAATGTTATTAGGACTAGAGGGGACTGTCCAAGCAATAAGCTGGCTCTACAAATTAAGTTTTGAAAACAATGTTTTTGTTCTGCGTACATATTCATTTAATATTCAATTCATTCTCAGACCGCTGACGGGATTGAAGAATAGTTATATAGCCTCAAAATCAAACTTAAGTTGTTTAGCATTCAGGAAGATGTTCTAGATTTGAAAGGGTAGTTTTCAGATGGTAATAGTTAAAATCAAAACATAGTTCAGGTATAAAATTGTAAACTCTCTAAGACTAAATGATAAGAGTATTGTATCTAAATTGACAAAATTGATGCACTAGATGCTATAAATGTATACAATTTACATAATTGTTATAACTGTGCTCAATTTATATCTGAGAGAAAAGAGCATTTTTAACTGGACAAAAAGGGGGGAATGCACCATCAGGAAAAGTTAATGTCAGGCTTGGCAAAATGGCTCGGTGACTAAGAGCATGGCTCTTTCAGAAGAGCTGAGCTCAGTTGCAACACTGTCAGGTCATTTATACCTGCCCTTAATTTCTGCCCCAGAGAATTGAATGCCCTCTTCTGGTCTCAGAGGGTATCTACAAAGTGTATATATCCACACATAGATACACATATACACATAATTATAAAATATTTGTGGGCTAGAGAGATGGTTCAATGGGTAAGAGCATTGAGTGCTCTTCCGGAGGTTCTGAGTTCAATTCCCAGCAACTACATGGTGGCTCACAACCATCCTTAATGAGATCTGATGCCCTCTTTTGTGTCTGAAGACAGCTACAGTATACTCATATACATAAAATAAATATTAAAATAAACAAATAAAATATTTGTATTATATATTGTATATATTGTATATGCATTTATTTGTACAATCCTTTAACTTAAAAGAATCAATGTCCATTTTGGATGCAAAATGATGTTAGAAAGGAGAATCACTTGCATAGTTTTCAATCTGTAATAAGAGTTTAGTTTTACTTCTTATATTTTATCTCAAAATAAAAAAGTTTGCAACTTTTAAAAAAAGGGGGGTAATGCTTTGAGTTTGGACTAATGCTACTTGTATTATGTTAATTTGGGTCCCCAAAATTGCACAAGAATCTACACGTCCACATGTAAAACACTGAGAGAACCCTGCCCCCAGTTGGTTTTGTTTGGTAAATAAAGTTGCCAGTGATCAATAGCTGGACAAGGAAAACAAAAGCAGGACTTTTAGGAATTCCAGGCAAGGGACAGAGGAAGGAGAAGGAAAGGAGAACTGTCATGCTGAGAAAAGGAGAAACAAGACTCTGAGCCTGAGAATATGCGGAACAGAGAGCACAGTCAGCATGTAGAAGCTAGGGAAGAGTGGCCCCAGGAGGGCTGCCCAACTGGGTCCAGGGTAGCTAAAATGTAGTATAAATTTTAGTAAGTAATGACTTGGGAATATCAGAGAGAGGTGGATTAGCCATGTGGACATTAGGAAGTGGCCCAACCATTGAGCTATTTAAGGAATATCAAAATATAAATGCTGTGTGTATGTGTCTTTCATTCGGGAACCCAGAACATTGGGGCATGTAGTGAGGAAAGTACCTCGCACTGCTGGGATCAATTGGAGTATCTACCTGGGTACTGCTACACAGATGTCTCAAGAATAAATAAATAAGTAAATAAACTACGTTCCTGACCTAAATTTATCTAGAACGAAGAAAGAATAACAATTCTGCATATCCAATAAAAATCTTCCACCTGAATTTAGAAATATAGCATTCTACCCAAGAAATAGTAGTTAATACAAATACAAAATCTATACATAATATACAGTGAATTAAGGATAATAACATACAAATAAAGAAAATCTGTATTATGCTGCAAATTTGATCTAATTATACAAATAAAAAAATATATACCGTTCATTATGCTCTTGATAAACAAGTCTAGATTTTTCCAGAAGATATTTTTCAACATAGGCCCTAGAAAAAAATAAAATTGGTTGAAATAATAAAAATTAGTTCATATAAATAATAAAGTTTAATATACGGTAGATTTTATTTATTTAGAAATTCAAAACTAAAAGGATCATTTTCTAGATGCACATTCACCATTACAACTGTTATAGATGATATTAGCATTATCCATGTTAAATTCTCAAAACCCTAAGTCATCAAATAGCTAATGAGTGAGATAAGCAGGTGAGCATATCAAGAGTAAATACACAATGAAACCCTGTTTCAAAAAAAGAAAAAACAACAAGACAAAAGCATCCACTAGTAATCAGCAACACAACCACTGTAGAAGTATGAACCCATGCCTGATTTCACTACAAATCAAATCATTCAATTTTACTATTTCCTAGACATCTCTTTTTCTTTTATCCTAATCTCTGAGTTCTACTAGAACAATAATTACCAATTCAGAGAATGAGATAGTCATATTATGCCTCTACATTTATCTGCTCACCACAATGCTGAGCATATCATATGTGTTTGGGATTCCATTTAAAACCAGCATGGAAAAAGAAGAGACAGATGAATTAAATATGGCAAGACTTAATCATTGTTGAATCTACCTAGGATGTCCTTTCTCTGTTTTTTCTCTATTTTGTGTATATTTGACTTTTAAAATAAAATTATCTAAAATTTACCTCACAATGTCAAGATTATTATATTAGTTTTATATTCAATTTGACCATCTGACCTCTATGACAATGCTATACCCATTTTTCTTGCCTCTTCAACTACAACAAGATGTTGTTATAATGGCAGTCATTTACTAATGATAATTCCTCACTTCATAAAATTATTTCCTAGTCCTTCCACTTGGCAAATTTTTAATACCCAACATAAAACCAATATTTTCCATAAGGCCTCCAGAAACACACTTCAGTCAACTTATCATTTACTGTAATCAATTTATGAGTATCTATTTCCCCAACAAACAATGAAAATGTCAAAGGTAAAAAGAACATGCTTACATGGGGTTTTTTTAATCTTCAATATTTAGAACAATGCCTGTTACTCAAAATGCACCCCACAAATCTATGCTTAATAAATAAAACATGATGCTAAGCAACCAGAGCTTCCAGGACTAAGCCACTACCTAAAGACTATACATGGACTGACCCTGGACTCTGACCTCATAGGTAGTAATGAATATCCTAGTAAGGGCACCAGTGGAAGGGGAAGCCCTGCGTCCTGCTAAGACTGAACCCACAGTGAACTAGACTGTCGGGGGGAGGGCGGCAATGGGGGGAGGGTGGGGAGGGGAACACCCATAAGGAAGGGGGAGGAAGGGGATGTTTGCCCGAAACCGAAAGGAATAACACTCAAATGTACATAAGAAATACTCAAGTTAATAAAAAAAAAAAAAAAAAAAAAAAAAACTCACCCGAAATGACAGCTGAGGTTAAAACATAAAAAATAAATAAATAAATAAATAAATAAATAAATAAATAAATAAATAAATAAAACATGAGGGGTTGGGGATTTAGCTCAGTGGTAGAGCGCTTGCCTAGGAAGCACAAGGCCCTGGGTTCGGTCCCCAGCTCCGAAAAAAAAAGAAAAGAAAAGAAAAAAAAAATAAATAAATAAATAAATAAATAAATAAATAAATAAGCATGAGTTAATAATAATGTTCAATTCAAATATGTTGTTTACTCAGTTTTTGTTCACCATGGAAAAGTTTATAAACTTCTTTATGCAATCAACAGAAGCGCCTGCATTCCTTCAATAAAGGAAACTAGACATCTATTTCCTAATTCACTATCTTATTCAATGAAGATTACTATTACATTTGAGGTTAAAAGCAATATACATGACTTTACCTATTACCATTCTCTTCTGAAACACAATGCTAAGCCTAAGTCCTTGACTATATCCCCCTTTTAAGAGAAAAAGTAACAAATGAGCTTTTATAAACTAGTAAGTCTTAAGAACCAAGAGAAGAAATGACTTATGAAACAGCTATTGAACATCTCTCATGGACTTTTGTGGTTGTTCATAACATTGGTTTTAGGTTCTTCATAGATGGGCCAAAGTATTATATACACAGTAGTTTTGGCATGCTTTTTTTTTAATGCAGAAGTATATAAGACTGAGATATAATTCAAATAGCATAAAAAATAAGCTGTCGTCTACCTATTACTTGGGATATTAAAATCATAATGATAACCATCAAACAGAAAAATAATAATTTATATGTATGGTATATATGCATATGTTTGTTTATACTAACAAATTTTTCTGAAATGCAAAATAGTTCAATATTAGGGAGAAAAAAGTACAGTATCAATGTATCTCAGAAGGAAGACATGATATCTACATACAGCCCAAAAATAACTGATGAAATTTAATATGCAAAATTAACATGAACTCAAGACAACTCAAATTAATATTGAATTAGTTAATACAATAAAAGTTCTTTAGCTTGAGTTTTACTTAATGGAGAAGATAGTATTGACATAAAAGACAAAAATAACATAGTGGTATGTGTAATGGCCTGGCTTTTAAATCCTCTACAAAGGATCATAGGCTAAAGACTGAACCAGCAGCCTATAGTACTAGAAAGAAGGAGGCAGCCTCAGTGGAAGAAAATTAGGTAATTAAAGTATGCCCTTACAGGGGATTCGAGCATCTTCCTCTACCTTTCCCTCTTCTTTGCTTGCTTTCTAGCCATGTTGTAGTTATCATCATGTAGTCTATCCCACAATCCCAGCAATGATACTCTTGCCTGCCACAGAACCACAAACAATACAGCCAATAGATCATGGATTTATACTTCTACAAAGACGACTCTAAACAACATCTTTCCTCTTTTATCTCAGGTATTTTGTCTTAGCAATGAAAAGTTGGCTATGTTAGTTACATTTTCTCATTGCTGAGGCAGAATATCTTATAGAAAAAAATCTATGAAAAAAAATGATTTCATTTTATCTCATGGTTCAGAGACAGACCACCATGGCAGAATGGCTTGGTTCAGAGTGGGAGCTTAGAGCAGTTTGTTCCTCTTCTCAGCAGCACCAGAAGCAGAGAGCTAGGGCCAGGAGTAGGACTAGGATATAACCCAACGGCCAAGCCCAAGTGAGCTACGGGTCCTTTTACAAGTACTATAATACGCTTTGAACAATCAAGACAGCCAGTAAAGTACCATCAGTACATCAAAGCACTGATGTAAAACTATAAAAATCAATAGATTCACCCACACGAACAATAAGCAGTAAGAAACCATTATGCAAGAGAAAAATCACACCCATAATAATATACTTAAAAAATAAACTCAAATATACAAAAAAATTAAGTACTTCTAAAAAGTACAAAGATGTCAGTCATCTCTAAAATAACCACGAAATTAAATGTTAAGTCAATAAAAGTAACAGCTATAGAAGATCCTTAAGTACACAGTTACCAACCTGAAAAAGCTGCATACAATATGATTCTATCTCTACATTTTGGAAAAAATGGTATGGAGATAGGCAAAGGTCAGTAATTACCAAGACCTGAAAGGTAACGAGGCTGAATGAGCCAAACGCAGACTGTTCTGAGCACAGTGAAGCTATGCTGTCTGTACTAAAATGACAACTGCAAATGGCATCTCTGCAGTTCTCAAAGCCAAAAGAATGTAAAACACAGTGAGCAAACTTTAATACAAGTTATGGATTTCACAATTAACATGGATGCGGCAACAACACTGCTCATCAACTTTAACAAACAGAGCACACCAACACCAAATATTTATAGCAAGGGAAGCCATGCTGGAAGAGATGGAAATGATACAGGTAACTCTATAACTTCCATTTCCTTCTGCTATGAATCTAACTAAACCTGGTCTAAAGAATTCTCTAGAACGTTACTACAACAATCAGATGACTTGTCACAGAAAATGTAAAGGTTTTTATTGTATCAAAATCAAATACCTTGATTGGGAGAATACTAATTTGGATATGTAGGAAAGTGTGATTATCTTCAGAAATAAAATAATTAAAGTGTCATTTCCTAACTTGAAAATAAATTTTTGAAAATTTATAATATGAACTTAAATGCATGAAACTGTTAACAGTTAACAAGTATAAGTATGTTAAGAATTATAATTAGTTTTACAACTTTCTCAGTTTAAACCGACCAAAAATGAGGAAACAATTTTTATGCAGATACCAAGGTCATAATTCATAGTTTATGAAACTAGTAATAACTAAAATACAAATAAGCTCCAGGAGCTGGAGAAATAACTCAGCAATTAAGAGCACTGCCTGCTCTTTCAAAGGATCTGGGTATAATTCCTAGCTCTCACATGGCAGCTAACAATCATCTGTAACTCCAGTTCCAGGGGATCTGATGCCCTCTCTTCTGTCTTCCAAGGACACTGAATTTATGTGGTATACACATACACTGAAAATAAAATAGATTTTAATATATGTATGTGTATATGTACCAAACACGTGTGCATATATAATACATATACATGTGTGTGTGTGTGTGCTTCTAAAGTAGCAGTACTTACCCAAGTACAGTGCCTGTTTCTTGGTAATTTACTTGAATAAACTTGCCGAAACGACTTGAATTGTTATTATGAGCTGTCTTTGCATTTCCAAAGGCCTGTAAAAATAAATAGTTTTTATTTAAAAATAACTTTTAAGCATTCTTTAGTCTTTAGACTAATGAAAAAACAGTAAGGCATATTTGATGGAGAATAAAAGAAAATAATGGAAAGCTGAACAAAAACCATAGATTTTCACCTTACTCTAATAAAAAATAGCTCAGTTCTTTAGAGCACTTGCTGTGCAAGTGTGATGTGAATTCAGATAATAACACTCTTGGAAAAAGCCCAGTGTGCAGATGAACAACACCTGTAATGCAAACACAATAGGCAGACAGAGAGGGGGAAGGTCGAGACTTGCTGGCCATTCAACTGGTTCCAGATTTAGTGAGAGACCCTACCTCAAAGGAATGATGACAGACAATCTATGTCTACAGGTATCTCCACCCACATACATATGTGCATATAACATACATCCATACATATGTACACACACAAAATTAATAAAATGAAAATGTTTCTTTGCCAGGCCATGCCTTTAATCCCAGCACTCAGGAGGCAGAGGCAGATGGATCTCTGTGAGTTCGAGGCCAGCCTGGTCTCCACATCATTCCAGAACAACCAGGGCTACACAGAGAAACCAAACACTATCTAGAAAAACAAAAACAACAAACAAACAAAAAAAACCATGTTTTTTGGTCCCACCAACCTCAGAATCATGGGAGCCATAACAGCAACCACAACTGTAAGCACCAGAAGTACCCAAGAGGTTTAGGAAATGCTGATGGCTTAAATCGCCATAGGACCAAATACAACAAATATGGGCAGGTGACTCTAAACGGCACACTACCAGTTAAAGAGGAACCAGAGTTTCTGCCTGTCAACTTTGGAAAACTTTGGACATTGGTGAGTGAATAGACATTGGTAAATGCTGCCTAAATCAGGACTAAGGCTGCCCATCACTAATGTGAGGCTGCATAAGCAGCCTGTCACTGTGAAGACCAGATGCTTATGCAGAAAAGCAAAGGAGAAAGTAAGGATATAGAGTGGGTTTTTCCCAGAAAAGGGAGGGTTGGAGTATGCTGATGGCTTGAAGCCACTCAAAGAGGCTCACTGAATACTAACAAATTCTTTTAAAATAAAATAATCTCATTAATGTCAAGATGTCTTCATATTCCAAGGACAGCACATTTCTTAAGTTTATACTAAAGCATTCTGCAAAGCTGAAAACACTTAAGAAAATAGTTATATAAAGACTGATCATTCTAGAAGTACATAAATAAAATTCAATTAAGGTATTATAATTATCTATTTAAAACAAAGCTATTGTACAGATGATAAAACAACTATATGCTCTCTGTATCATGACCCAAAGTGTATACCAGCTAAGGGAATAATGGCAAGCAATGTGGACACCTCTAGATAGGGCTGAGGTCATCACGATTTAACCTGTCTACCATTTCCCAGGAAAACTCTCACTCTAAGGGTTGTCTTTATTTAAACCGACTTACTGATCACTCACTGAAAACAGCCTCTCCATACCCATAACCACCATGTTTGTTTCTCCAAAACAATCAGAGGCAATTGTTTAAGCACTGAAAATACCTAAGGTGATAATAATAAAGTGAGGATTGGTGGGACCTCATAATTACATGTATAAAATGGGCTTGAAAAGGTATGAAAGACAGGACTAGATAGGCGACTTGGCAGTTACAAGCACTGACTGCTCTTAGAAAGAACAAGGATTCAATTCTAATGGGGCTAATATGCATTGAGAACTTCAGCTCCCAGAGATCCAATATCCTCTTCTGGCCTCTGCCAGCATTGAACACATACAAACATGCATGCAGACAAAACACTCATATACATAAAATAATGTAAAATTTCTAAAAGAAAAAAAGGTATTAAAAATTGCTATACATAGGGGTTGGGGATTTAGCTCAGTGGTAGAGCGCTTGCCTAGCAAGCGCAAGGCCCTGGGTTCGGTCCCCAGCTCCGAAAAAGAAAAAAAGAAAAAAAAAATTGCTACACATGTAGAAAGACTTTTGCAAGGAACATATCTATATTCAGGAAAGCGTTCAAACTTGTGTTTGAATTTGAGGCTGCATGACAGTAGAAAATAAAAGAGAAAAATTGATATTTACCAGATTAAGGGTGAAAAGAGTGCTTCAAAGAACATACAAAATCTCAAAGAAAAACCTGAGAACATTAGTATGTATGGGCATCTCTACATGTTCCCATTCTATCATAACCACACAAAAAAAAATGGAGAATTATATGATCCCATGTAAAAAAGAATACAGTATTTAAAATATTTGTTCACAAATCATAAAACAACCAAACAGGAGTAACAAAACTAATAGGTCTCTTGTTGCAGCAATGCGAGTGGGAGCATCTGGAGCACAAGCTCAGAACGAGAATCCACGAGTTGTAAGAAAATGGCAGACAAGTCAGACATGGGGGAGATCACCAGCTTCAATAAGGCCAAGCTGAAGAAAATCTGACACAGGAGAACACCCTGCCGACCAAAGAGACCACTGAACAGGAAAAGAGGAGCGAAATCTCCTACAAGCCTAGGAAGATTTCCCCACCCCACCCCTTCTTCTCCAAGACCCCCTCGTGAGGTGGACGAAGAGCCACCTGCAAGATGGATGGGAGCCACAAGCTGCACTGTGAACCGGGGCACTCCGCGCCGATGCCACCAGCCTCTGGGTCTCTGAAGGGGACTCCCCACACACACTAATCAGACTGCCAAATTTCACTGGTTTGCTCTGGGATATTATAGAAAATTATTTGTATGATTGATGAAAATAAAACACACCTCGTGGAAAAAATTAATAATCACACCTCCTGGAGAAATTTTATTTCCAAAAGTATCACATTAAATTCCAGTTTTCATCTCCTTTGTCAAGCCAAATACAAATAGAATTTTGCCCTGCTTCTTTGTAAAGAGATAGACAACTATTCCAGTGACTTAAAAGAAACTCTTTTGGCTTTCTTCTTTTGATGGTACTGGTATTAGAATCTATGGTTTGCACTTATCAAGTAATGTGTGCTTATCACTGAGATTCAATCCTAACTCATATAAGAATCCTATAAAATTAAGTTATTACTATCATAACTGCCTTGTTTCTTTGCCACTTTGAGCTTCCCTTGGTCACAAAAAATGATGTCTATTCTAGTAGTTTCATTTCATCTTCTCAGATTTACCAATCGTTTCTTTTAGATTTAAGAAAAGTACTTCTAGCTGACTGTGGTGGCACATGCCTTTAATCCCAGAACTAAGGAGGAAGAGGAATGTGGATCTCTATAAGTTCAAGGCCAGCCTGGTCTACATAGTGAGTTGCTGGACACATGACAGCTAGAGCTATATAAAGAGACTTTGTCTTTAACAAAAGGGAGAGTGGGTTGAGAAAGAGAAAATTATTTCTATATACCTTACCTCAAGTACTGGTCCAGCTCCAAGAATAATCTGTTCTACTCCACTGGCAAATCCTTTCTGGCTGAGGGCAGTAAGGTGATGAATAAGAAAGTTTGTGCTTTGAGTCTTCCCAGAACCACTCTCTCCTGAAATCACAATACACTGATTCTTTTTGCGCTGAAGCATGGCATGATAAGCAACATCCGCCACAGCATATATGTGGGGTTCAAGTTTTCCCAGCTGGTGGTTATCATACATTTTGACATATTTGGGGTTATAAATAGGAAGAAATTTGAATGGATTAATAGCTATTAGAATACTGCCAACATAAGTATAAATTTTTTCATGCTTAAAGCGATTCCGTAGGTTTTCTAAGAGAGTTTTCTCATTCAAATCAGGCAAGCTACATAAATCATCAAAGTCTTTCTGTTGAGGCTGTGGAAGAAAACCCCGCTCCATCATCCTTCGGCGTTCTTCGGTTACCCGTAGCCATGACTGGAGGCTACCATAATGAATTGATCCATCGAGGTTTTTTTCTCTCAGAAGAAAGCGGTAGTCCTCTCCACTTAGGCGATTTTCCAAAGCCATTCGGGGCCACAGCATCATTCGCTGAACTGGACAGTCGGTTGGATTGAGAATCCATTCTTCTCCACCAAATTCCTTTACCTCTGCTAAAACGTAGCATTTTGTCTTGTCTAGGTGAAGTCTGTTTATAAGGGAGTCAATCACCTCAGCAGCTGTGGAGTTTTTTCTGGCAGGAATTGGACAGTAAATTGTTCCTTCTGAAATTGTCCCAGGATATATTCGCAATGTGTGTTCATTATCCTCAAAGCGTCGTCTTCCTCCATCACTTACATTCATATTGGATCTTGTCCCATCAGAAAGGACAGTATGTGTTCAGGACTGGGCAAACCATTTTCTTGGCAAAAGAACTGGAACACAAAAGATAGAAACATGAGCAGTCTCATTGAATATTATTTTCTGTATCCAAAAATGAAAACCTTAACAACCACATTGACTGCAGCTTTCTGAACATAACTCATAACTCACTGTATAAGAACAAGTATTAAGCCAAGCATGGTGACACATGCTTACAATACCAAGAAGAGGCAGTAAAATTAAAGAGTTCTAAACTATCCTTGGGTATCTGATAACTTTGTGGTCAGCCAAAGTTACTGAGATCTTCTTTCCAGGGGGCAGAGAAAATAATAAGTATCAAAAATAGTCTCATTGAAATCATATAACAATTAAGTTTTATTGTCCAAGTCAGGGTACTTTCTAAAAACATCAATGCTAAAATATGTGGCACTATTTTGTTATTCAACAATAACCCAAAAAGTAAAAACAAATTACTATTCTGCTATATCTTTGAAGAATTTCACTAAAGACTGAATTAAGGGGACAGAATAATTACACAAAACTGATTAATCATCTTATAAACAAAAGCCCTTAGAAATAATGCAAAAATAAAAAAGATGTCATCAATGAAACATGTTTTATGAAACTAGAACAGAAAGATGAAGGGGGAATAAAAATTAAGGTTATAGGGCTGGAAAGATAGCTCAGTGGTTAAGAGCACTGACTGCTCTTCCAGAGGTCCTGAGTTCAATTCCCAGCAACCACATGGTGGCTCACAACCATCTGTACAGAGATCCGATGCCCCCTTCTGGTGTATCTGAAGACAGCTACAGTGTACTTATATATAATAAATGAATAAATCTTTTTAAAAAAATTAAGGTTATAAAAGAAAACAATCAGAAACCTACTATTTAAACATTTTCAGGGAATTCTTGGGCCTCTAATGGTCAAGAAAAGGGATTTAACAGGATCAACTCAAAGATCATAGCCTTAACTTGTTGAGCAAAGCTGACAAGATTACAAGTAGGTAACATTACAAATTTTATTATAACCCTTCTTTGTCCTTCAATGCTACTGATCTACTTTTATCAACTTGATTCCATTTTTCATATCCTTATAATTTCTAAAATTCTATATACACTACTTCCAGATAAATTATTTTAATTTATACAAGTAACCTAAAACCTTATTTCCTTTAAATGGTTTCTCTACCTCAATTTATTAAATCTCTTCACTACCCTTCTGCTACTATCTACAAAAAAAAAGCCTTTCTAAAACTAACAAAAGCTTTTCAACCTTCATTTGTAATTTATCCATCAAGTTAAAACAAACACACACTTGGGTTAAGGAAATGGTTTAATCTGTACAGTGCTTGTCACACAAGTTCAGATCTCAGAACCCACAAAAAAAGCCAAGCGTGATAGTGTATGTCTTTAACCCCAGGAGCAGGAGCAGCAAAGAGGTAGGTCCCTGGAACTTTCTAGCCAACCTCTCTAACCAGATTAGTGAGCTCAGGTTCAGTGACAGACCCTGTATGGAAAATAAAGTAGAAAAAGACAAGGAAGACTCCCAACAACTGGACCTCTGTCCTCATCTACACACGCGTTCGCGCGCACATATGTACCACAGAATATTCTTTCTTGTTTTACTTATTTCATCCTTTAACATAAAAATAAGGGCTTGTTTAAAAATTCTGCTGGAAAATGGGATAAAATGCTTAACCCACAATGCAAGGGTGATGGAAAGAAATAAATTGTGGGGGTTTCCTTTTCATTTAAGTTCAACTGTAAGTCATTCATGAATTTATGTCTACTGTAATTGTGTTTGTAACTTTCCACTAGAATGTGTTTTGGATGATCTTGTAAAATTTCAAAGAAAATTCATAGGCTTCTCCCCCAGCGTTCAATGAGAAAGCTGAGCAGCCACATAGCTGTAATGCTTGGTTTATTTATGTGAAAATTATAGAATATATTAATGAAAAAAAAAATTCTGCTGGAAACTTGATCTTATACAGCCAAATCAGCCTTGAAATAACTGTGTATATAAGGATACCCTGAGCTCCTGATTCTCCTGCTCCTACTTACAAAATGCTGGGCACATGTGCTGCTATGCCTAGTAAATGCGCAATTTTTAATTTCAACATTTATTTCTTTGTACATGTTTGTGTGTGTGTTCCATGTTTGTGTGGGTCCTATTAGTGGCCAGAAGACAGCACTGAATCCCTTGTACCGAGTCGTAAACAGTTGTCTACCACCAGTCATGGGTAATGGAAATTAACTGGGCTCCTCTGGCAGGACAGCAAGTACTCTTGACCACTGAGCCATTTCTCTAGTTCCTAATGTACTCTTTTCTAAAAACAAAAAAATTTCAGTTGCCTTCATTTTGTGCTGCCACATATTTTGCAAAGACCTCTGCCCAGAAATAATCTTTACTTTTATCCTAGATGGCCTCTAAACAGATACATAAAAGATAGCCATATATCCATGGCTCCAATGCAACAAGTTTGGAACATAACCATTATCCTGAGGTTGGTATTATGTTGATACATGTTTATTACCTGGATAAGTTTCCATAAATTATATATAATATTGTTTGCTTTTTTTAATGGATGTGCAAACAGTGCAGATTGCTTGAAGGTTTCAGAGAGGAAAAGAGACTGTAGGAAACTGCACTAGAGACCATTCAAGCTATGCTCTGGCAAATAATCTGGATGTATTCTGTATTCTGAAAACTTGACTGAGAATGAATTCAAATGCAGTTTGCATTATGAGATAGCTAGCTATGAGCCTAAGGGAGTTAGGCTTAAAATTACAGATTTGAATGGGAAACATCCACCATGGGCTCACGTGGTTCACTCACTTGACTCACAGACAGCAGCACTGTTTGTAAAGTTAACACATACTAGAAGCTCTCATCACTATCAACAAATTCTTAGCTGCCATGCCTCCTTCACCACGAAACTTAAAATCCATCTTCTCTTAAGGTACTTTTTGTTCTAGAAACTAATGAATGAACAATAAATGAAATAATCTTCAAAGCAGCATTTGAGGGTAACTGAATTATTTCAAATGGTTTAGTAATGTCACTACTATTCTAGGAAAATTAAAACAAGTCTCAAAGAAATCCTAAAACAACTTAAAGCACAATGTATTAGACTAATTTTCACTTTGCCAAAAAATAAACATTGAGAAACATAATTCAGTTTTGGAAAATGCTACTATAACTGAAAGGAATTTTTCTTACAGACTATAAATACTATTCCCTAAAACATAATGGGAATATGCTTTTTTATGAGATCAAACATTTCACTTTAAAGCATCAAAATTCACAAAACTGTACAATCCTAAATATATTCTAAGCTTAAGTAAAGATAAAAATTTATTCTAGTAATTAGATAATTGAAGTAAATAATAATCTATTAACTTAATTGATTTACTATAGTAATTCAGATCAGTGTTCAATAATGATTTGTATGCATACAAATGGAAGAAAATTTAATTATTCACGTGTGATGAAACAATACCCTTTTAAAATCTTGGGAGTAGAAGTGCAAGAATCACAGATCAAAGCTATCCAAGGCTACATGGTGGGGTACAGTAGAACGGGCCTGTTAATTCTAGCTTTAAAAATATACAAAGAACAAAAAAAAAGCATATACTATCTAGGCAAGACTATTTAAGAAAATATAAATGATTTGCCTACAACTGTAAATATTATGGGGAATAAGCCATTAAACATTTTGAACTTATTTTAGATTCATGACTATAGGAAAATAGTGTTCAAGACCTAATATTAGAACTGGGGAAATGAGTGGCTAAAGCTCTTACCATACAAGCATAAGGAACCTGACGTCCAACCTCCAGAACCCATATAAAACCAGACACATCAACACACATTTGCTGTTACAGCACTTCTATAGTGAGATGAGAGGTGGAGACAGGAAATCCCCAAAAGCTCAGGAGTGGACCAGCAGGCAGTAAACTTAGCAGTGAAGAAGAAACACTGTCTCAAACAACGTGAAAGGCAAGGACCACCATCTAATTCTGTCCTTTGATTTTCACACATTGCAGATTATGCTCAAATGGGAATTCCTAAAAAGAAGCTTTCCCTTATTCCAAAATAGCCCTATAGAAAGAAATAAAACAAAATTTTAACCAAAATAATCCTTTACTGTGCATTTTCCTATCTGTATCTCCCCTTTCCCTGACTTACTTATTTTTTTAAAAAAGATTTATTTATTTATTTATTTATTTATTTATTTATTTACTTAATGTATGTGGGTACACTGTCACTGTCTTCAGACACACCAGAAGAGGGCATCAGATCCTATTACAGATGGTTGTGAGCCTTCATGTGGTTGCTAGGAATTAAATTGAGGGAATCTGGAAGAGCAGCCAGTGTTCTTAACCACTGAGCCATCTCTCCAGACCTATTACTTTTTAATCAGAGAACTTAATACACAACCTAAACTTACAATTATTATTTGGGGTTTTTGTTTATTAAGTTTGGCATGCCCACTAAAAGGTAAGAGAGTTCCGTGATTTCGTCAGGAGTATTCATACCTTAAAACACATGTAAGAGGAAAAGAAGATGGCTCAGTTGTTAAGAGCGCCTGTTGCTTCTGCAAAAAACCTGGGTTCAGTTCCCAACACTCATATAGTGGCTCAAAACCATATGTAACTCCAATTCTAGAAAATTCAATACCCTCTTCTGGCCTCTGCAGGCACCTAAAATGCCCATTACACACATACATACATGCAGACAAAACATTCACATGTACAAAAATAAGATAAATAAATCAAAAATGATTTTAAATATGTTAAACAGAATAAGAAAATCACCTATTAATAAATATGTCAAATGAGCAAACATTTTTATTAAGTTAATCTTTTTATTGAACTAGTTAGCTTTCCTCCTTTCCCCCACTTTGTCTAGTCAATTTTTGAAACAGGGTCTCCCTTGTGGCCCTGATTGGCCAGGAACTCACTTTATAGACCTTGAACCCACAGAGGTTAGACTGCCTCTGCTTCCCAGAATGCTGGCACTAAAGGAGTACATCACCACATCTGGTCCTTATTTCTTTTCCTATTTATAACATTTGCACACTGCTTTTATCTGACTTCCTACAAGAATTGTCTTCAATAGTCACAGATGACATTGTCTAGCTTGTATGTAGGTACTTAGAGAATAGGTGCACAGGATTTCATGAAATAAGTGTTATCAATACAAATGGACATTGGATCTGAATTTTGTGAATATTTTGGGCATTTGGGAAAAAAAGATGGCACAGTAACACCAATGGAAGCTTATATTCCTAAAATTTCATGCAATTTGAGCTTAGTGGCCTTATGGAATTTAATAAATCTCCAACACTAAGAAATTATTTATTTTATGTGTACAATTAGCAGTAGGCATGTGCCAAGGTGTGCATGTGAAAGTCAAAGGACAAATTGCAGAAGTCAATCCCTTTCCTTCCATCATCTGGGTCTCAGTAATCAAACTCAGGTTCAGGCTTAGCAGCAAATGCCTTTATCCACTGAGCCACCTCACTATTCCTACCTCAATTTATTACTGTTGTTTTCTTTTGTGAGTCAACATATCCCAGAATAACCTGAGCTGCCCTCAAATTCACAGGATTCCTGGGGCTAAGATGAAAGACAAGCACCAGCTAACTTAAACACTTGAAAATCTTAAGATGATTTCTAAATTACTGATAAGGACAAAAGAAAATTCATACTATTCAAAAATACTGTTATAAAATAATACTAATAACAAGAAAAATACTACCTTGCAATCCAAATTCAATAATTCATTGAAAAAGATCATGTATCATGACCAAGTTGGCTTTAATTCAGAGATACAGAGGCTATTCACTAAATCAGTAAATGTACTATAGAAATTACATGATCATCTCAAAAGATGAGGAAAAGACCTTTAATAAAGTTCAGTGCTCTTTCATAATGAAGGCCCTAAAGAAACAAGGAAGAGAGGCAACAGCATTTTAAAGGTTATATATGACAATCTATAGGCAACGGTGGTGATTTAAATGAGATGTCTGTTCCCTATAATATGTCTTGGACATTTGAGTTTGTGGTCCCCAATAGATAGTCTTGGTGAAGGGATTATGTAACGGGGGTGGGCTCTGATATTTCCAACAACTCAGGCCATTCCAAGTGTGCCATCTCTTTTCTGTTTGTGGATCAAGATGTGAACTCTCAGTTGCTGCTCCATCACCATGCCTGCATGCCTGCCTGTTACCATGATCCCTGCTGTAATAGTGATGGACTCTTACCAATCTGGAACCATAAATCCCAAATAAACTTCTACAATTTGCCTGAGTCATGGCACTTTATGACAGCAATAAGTAAATAACTAATACCAAAATGAGCTATTGCTGATCATGTCGTGGAAAACTTTGGGACTTCAGATCAAAAAAGCAGTTGAATGTTGTAAGCAGAGGGCTTATAGGGCCATCCTAGTAGAAGCTTAGGATAGTATTTGACAGCTTTGTGGACTGTGAAGGCCCAGCTCAAGAGGCTTCAGAGGGAATCTAGAGTTTTAACAGTATCTGAATTAGTGGCCATTCCTATGATATTTTGGCAGACTGTGGGTCTACCCTAGTCGTAAGAATTTGCCTGAGGCTATGTTGAATAGTAATGGACTAATTTCTTTGGTGGAAAAGATTTGAAGACAGTTTAATAAAAAAAATTAATGTTGACTCTGTTACATGGTTATTATTTATCACTCTGATGCAAGTCTAAAGTTGAAAAGAGCAAGTGAAGCCAGGCATGGTGGCACATGCTTTTAATCCCAGCATTTGGGAGGCAGAAGCAGCAGGAACTCTGAGTTCAAAGCCAACCTAGTCTACAAACCAAGTCCAGGAGCACCAGGGCTGGTGTCATACAGAAAACCCTGTCTCAACACACACACACACACACACACACACACACACACACACACACGGGGGGGACAGAGAGAGAGAGAGAGAGAGAGAGAGAGAGAGAGTGTGTGTGTGTGTGTGTGTGTGTCAGGGACAAAGAGAAAGAAGAAGGAGGAAAAGAGCAGGAGGGCAAAAGGAAATACAAAATATACAATTCAAAGAGAAAAAGAACACTAAAAATGGGGGCAGCAGTTCACACCTTTAATTCCAGCACTTGGGAACCAAATACAGGGAGATCTGAGTTTGAAGCCAGTCTGGTCTACAAAGTGAGTTCTGAGACAGCCATGGCTACACACGAAAGCTTGTCTCAAAAGGAAAATGGTGGTGGTGGTGGTGGTGCCAAGGTCTGTGCTAAAAAAGATAAGGACATTAAGAAGTAAGATCCAAAATGGAATAAAGGGAATGAAGCCCATAAGGCAAGATAAGATAAGCTTCCAATTTATGAAAAGAAAAGGCCTAAAGAACTTTCTGCCCCTAAAACACAACAAAAAGGAAAGCTGCTGAAAATATGATTCAAGAGAGGCAGGCTCCATCCCAAGTAGGCAGCTGAATGTGGCAACATTGTCTATGTGGATTTGGCTTCAGAGTCATGAAGAATACACAAATGGGTTGTAGAATCTTCTTCCATGGTTAAAGAAAGTCACTGAGGCCAGGCACATGGCAGGGGAGACCCTGAATGGAGGCCCCAAGAGACTGTGAAAATGAAGCATAGATTAAGTCAGAAACTCCAAGACGTCAGAGGTACCAGAGCCATGGAGAGATGCACACAGGAAGTGGAAACAACACAAGAGAGAGAAGTTTGTTGCAAGCAGCAAAACCAGAAGGGCAGAGTCATCTCTCTGACATCAGACTTGGAGCTTATATTGTGAATGATTGTCCTCCAAGACAAGCAATAGCCATATTGAGGAGTTGAGCTGTGCCCCTTGCAAAAGACTATCCCCAGCTGAGCTAGTTAACAGCATAGACCCAGGCACAGAGGCATGAAGTAAAGTCTGAGAATTTTTTCCCCTGAATTTTCAACTGCTCCCTACCACCTGGCAATGCTGAACATGAGCTGGAGGAGGAGTTAAGAGTACATAATACAGGGTTGGGGATTTAGCTCAGTGGTAGAGCGCTTGCCTAGCAAGAACAAGGCCCTGGGTTCAGTCCCCAGCTCTGAAAAAAAAAAAAAAAAAAAAAAAAAAAATCTTTTTTTTTTTTTTTTTAATTATTTTTTTTTTTGGTTTTTTTTTTAAAAAAAAAAAAAAAAAGGGGGGGGGGGTTTTCGCCAGGGGGGGAGCGCTTGCCCCCTTAGGGAGCGAAAGGCCCGGGGTTCGGTCCCCCACCCCAAAAAAAAAAAAAAAAAAAAAAAAAAAAACATAATACCCACAGCTCACTGCTCCCAAACCCCTTGGGAGAGAGCTCACCGCCCAAAGAGGTGGGCACTCCCGAGACTGCAGAGCAGGAGAGACTGCCACTTCTGCCCACCTTTGCCCACATCCCTGGCCCAAGAGGAAACTGTATAGGGCCTCTGGGAACAAGAAGATAGGGATAGTCAAGCTGCAGGAGCCCTGGGGTCCAGACTGCGCCCGGATCTGAACGACCCGGTCAAACAGCTCCCTGCATCCAAACCCCGTGGGACGGTGAGCTAGAACTTCAGAGGGCAGACACACCTGGGAAACCAGAGGAGACTACTCTCTGTCCACATTTCTGACTTTAGAGGAAAATGCCTAGTGCCATCAAGGCCCCCTGTGCAGAGGGACCCAGAAGTAGGAGCAGGCCCTTCTGGTTGCTGCCCTCACAGAGAGCTGAAACCCAGCCCCGAGGAGTGACTTCAGGCCCAAGACCAGAAGTAACACCAACTTTTCTGCTCCAAGTGACCTGCTTGGTGGACTCAGGACACACGCCTACAAGAACAGCTGAAAGCCAGTGGACAGGAACGACTACACTCCTGAAAGCAGAACACTCTGTTCCCATAACTGGCTGAAAGAAAACAGGAAAACAGGTCTACAGTACTCCTGACACACAGGACTATAGGACGGTCAAGCCCCTGTCAGAAATAGCAGAACAAGGTAACATCAGAGTCAACCTGATGGTGAGAGGCAAGCGCAGGAACCAAATCAAAAGAAACCAAGACTACATGGCATCATCAGAGCCCAATTCTCCCACCAAAGCAAACACTGACTATCTAAACACACCAGAAAAGCAAGAACTAGATTTCAAATCACACATGATGGAGGACTTTAAGAAAGACATAAAGAACTCCCTTAGAGAAATGCAGGAAAATACAAGTAAACAAGTAGAAGCCCTTAGAGAGGAAACATAAAATTTCCTGAATGAAATACAGGAAAACACAATCAAACAGGTGAAGGAATTGAAAATGGAAATAGAAACAATAAAGAAAGCACAAAGGGAGACAACCCTGGATATAGAAAACCAAAGGAAGAGACAAGGAGCCATAGATTTAAGCATCACCAACAGAATACAAGAGATAGAAGAGAGAATCTCAGTAGCAGAAGATTCCATAGAAATCATCGACACAACTGTCAAAGATAATGTAAAACGGAAAAAGCTACTGGCGCAAAACATACAGGAAATCCAGGACTCAATGAGAAGATCAAATCTAAGGATAATAGGTATAGAAGAGAGTGAAGACTCCCAACTCAAAAGACCAATAAATATCTTAAACAAAATCATAGAAGAAAACTTCCCTAACCTAAAGAAAGAGATGCCCATAACATATAAGAAGCCTACAGAACTCCAAATAGATTGGACCAGAAAAGAAACTCCTCCCTTCACATAATAGTCAAAACACCAAATGCACAGAACAAAGAAAGAATATTAAAAGCAGTAAGGAAAAAGGTCAAGTAACATATAAAGGCAGACCTATCAGAATCACACCAGACTTCTCACCAGAGACTATGAAAGCCAGAAGATCCTGGACAGATGTCATACAGACCCTAAGAGAACACAAATGCCAGCTCAGGTTACTGTATCCAGCAAAACTCAATTAACATAGATGGAGAAACCAAGATATTCCATGACAAAACCAAATTTACACAATATCTTTTTATAAATCCAGTGCTATAAAGGATAATAAATGGTAAAGCCCAACACAAGGAGTCAAGCTACACCCTAGAAAAAGCAAGAAACTAATTGTTTTGCAATAAAACAAAGAGAAGAAAAGCACACAAACATAATCTCACCTCCAAATACGAAGATAACAGGAAGCAATAATCACTATTTCTTAATATCTCTCAACATCAATGGACTCAATTCCCCAATAAAAAGACACAGATTAACAACTGGATACGTAATGAGGACCCGACATTTTGCTGCCTACAAGAAACACACCTCAGTGACAAAGACAGACACTACCTCAGAGTAAAAGGCTGGAAAACAACTTTCCAAGCAAATGGTCTGAAGAAGCAAGCTGGAGTAGCCGTTCTAATATCAAATAAAATCGATTTTCAACCAAAAGTCATCAAAAAAGATAAGGAAGGACACTTCATATTCATCAAAGGAAAAATCCACCAAAATGAACTCTCAATCCTAAAAATCTATGCTCCAAATACAAGTGCACCTACATACATAAAAGAAACCTTACTAAAGCTCAAAGCACACATTGCACCTCACAGAATAATAGTAGGAGATTTCAACACCCCACTCTCATCAATGGACAGATCATGGAAACAGAAATTAAACAGAGACATAGACAGACTAACAGAAGTCATGAACCAAATGGACTTAACAGATATTTATAGAACATTCTATTCTAAAACAAAAGGATATACCTTCTTCTCACCACCTCATGGTACTTTCTCCAAAACTGACCATATAATTGGTCATAAAACAGGCCTCAACAGATACCGAAAGCTAGAAATAATCCCATGCGTCCTATCAGACCACCATGGGCTAAAGTTGGTCTTCAATAACAATAAGGAAAGAATGCCCACATACAGATGTAAGTTCAATAATGCTCTCCTCAATGACAAATCAAAAAAACCCTGAGATTTCACCTCACACCAGTGAGAATCACTAAGATCAAAAACTCAGGTGACAGCAAATGCTGGTGGGATTGCAGACTGGTACAACCATTCTGGAAATCAGTATGGAGATTCCTCAGAAAACTGGACATTGAACTACCTGAGGACCCAGCTATACCTCTCTTGGGCATATACCCAAAAGATGCCCCAACATATAACAAAGACACGTGCTCCACTATGTTCATAGCAGCCTTATTTATAATATCCAGAAGCTGGAAAGAACCCAGATGCCCTTCAACAGAGGAATGGATACAGAAAATGTAGTATATCTACACAATGGAATATTACTCAGCTATCAAAAATAATGACTTGGGGTTGGGGATTTAGCTCAGTGGTAGAGCGCTTGCCTAAGCGCAAGGCCCTGGGTTGGTCCCCAGCTCGAAAAAAAAAAAAAAAAAAAAAAAAAAAAAAAATGACTTTATGAAATTCATACATGAAATGGATGGAACTGGAAAATATCATCCTGAGTGAGGTAACCCAATCACAGAAAAAACACACATGGTATGCACTCATTGATAAGTGGATATTAGCCCAAATGTTTGAATTACCCTAGATGCACAGAACACATGAAACTCAAGAAGGATGACCAAAATGCGAATGCTTCACTCCTTCTTTAAAAGGAGAACAAGAATACCCTTGGGAGGGAATAGGGAGGCAAAGTTTAGAACAGAGGCAGAAGGAACACCCATTCAGAGCCTGCCCCACATGTGGCCCATACATATACAGCCACCAAACTAGATAAGATAGATGAAGCAAAGAAGTGCAGGCCGACAGGAACTGGATGTAGATCTCTCCTGAGAGACACAGCCAGAATACAGCAAATACATAGGCGAATGCCAGCAGCAAACCACTGAACTGAGAATAGGACCCCGTTGAAGGAATCAGAGAAAGGACTGAAAGAGCTTGAAGGGGCTTGAGACCCCATATGAACAACAATGCCAACCAACCAGAGCTTCCAGGGACTAAGCCACTACCTAAAGACTATACATGGACTGACCCTGGACTCTGACCTCATAGGTAGCAATGAATAGCCTAGTAAGGGCACCAGTAGAAGGGGAAGCCCTTGGTCCTGCCAAGACTGAACCCCCAGTGAACGTGATTGTTGGGGGGAGGGCAGTAATGGGGGGAGGATGGGGAGGGGGAACACCAATATAGAAGGGGAGGAGAGGTTAGGGGGATGTTGGCCTGGAAACCGGGAAGGGGAATAACAATCGAAATGTAAATAAGAAATACTCAAGTTAATACAATGGAAAAAAGAAAAGAGTACGTAATAGTTTAGGGAAGACTAGAATAAGGGGCTCCATCTATGCAGCTAAAGAAAAGCCTTCAGCCCTGCTTGTTAAAGACTTTTTAGGTGTGGCAGATTTGGAGAGGAGTACCCACACCCCTGTAAGTAACCCTTCACCCAAGCTTTGTCAGAAAGCCCAACAAATTAATTGGTTCCTTTGAGTGAATTTTGGTGGAAACATGTCTGGGTTTCAGGGAAAAGAACCCTGGGAGGAAGTTTAGCAACAGAACTACAGAATTTGAAGTTTGTTTTGCTGGGTTTCCTTCTTGCTTTACTGGAGTACTTCCCCTCTATTCCCCAACTTCTCTTTTTTAGAATGATAATACCTAATCCATGTCACTGTATGACGGAAGCATGTAAGCTCACTTTATAGGGGACTACGGTTAAGAAACTGCTCAGAAGAGATTTTGAACTTTGGACTTTGAACAGATAGACTGAAAAACTATGGAATTATTTTTATGAATTATTTATTTTTTGTATATGAATACACTGTAGCTGTCTTCAGACACACCAGAAGACGGCACTGGGTTCCATTACAGATGGTTGTGAGCCACCATGTGGTTGCTAGGAATTGAACTCAGGATCTCTGGAAGGGTAGTCAGTGCTCTTAACTGCTGAGCCATCTCTCCAGTCCCCAACCATGAAATTTTTAAAGTCGTACTAAATGTATTCTTCATTATGTTATGGCCACAAGAGGCCAAGGGTAAAATATGATGGTTAGAAAAATGTCCCTATAAGTCTCATGCATGTGAATATCTGGTTCCAAATTAGCAGCTGTTTGGGGAAGATTCAGAGATTGGGCCTTGATGGAAGAAGTATGTCCCTGGGTGTTGGCTTTACGGAAACCCAGTATGCCCTCTCTCCATGCTGTTTGTAGATCAGGATGTAAATTCTGAGTGGCTGTTCTATCACCACCTCTGCCTGCTGCTGCCAACCTTCTATATAGTCTTTGTGCCCTGAAACAATAAACCCCAAATAAACTCTTCCTTAAGTTGACTTGGTCACAGTATTTTATCACTAACAATACAAAAGTAATTAATACACCAGTATTACACTAAATTGAGGAAAATCAAACCCATTTCCTCTAAAACCAGGAATGACACAAGAATGTGCATTTTTTTCACTTTTTTAATACAGTGGTTGAAAACAACCAAAGCAGTATAAATAAGGAAATAAGAACTCAAATTATCCTGTGCTTAAAAGACCCTACAGGGATCTGGAGAGATGGCTCAGTGATGTTCCACAAAAACAAGGAGCTGAGTTGTTGATCCCAGCATCCATATAACAAACTAGGCAAGGTCCTGTGCATACCTGTAACACCAGCACCACTGGAGTAAGAAAAACATGGAGACAAGAGGACAGCTGGCTTGCTGACTGCCAAGCTAGATGAAAAGTAAGTTCCAGGTTCAGGGAACCCTTCCTCAAAGGAATAAGGTGAACAGTAACAAGAGGGCACTCAAAGCCCCCCTCTAGCCTCCATACAAACACACACAAGTATAAATACACACTCATGTATACACCACACAGAGACAAAAAAGAAAGAAGAGATTTTAAAAAAGATCCTAGAAATGATGCAGCCAGAAAATTCTCAATTCTGATGTTCTGATTAACACTTTCAGCAGTAGTAGGATAAAATAAATTAATAATCAACATAAGGAAAACAGCCTTTTTCATACAGTATTAAGCATGCTGGAAAAAAATCGAATCAGGAGACAACTCCATTCACAATAGCCTAAAACAGAGGTGAACAACTACAATGAAAACTTTATACTGCCAACATTAGAATATAAAAAGATGCCCCATGCTCATGGATCAAAACTAGTATCATGGGAAGAGAAGATGGTTCAGCAAGTAGTTCACCCTTGTAACATAAGCATCTCAGAGTTGAGATCTCCAGAATTCACATTCAAAGATGGATAAATAAGGCAACCCATTTGTAACGCCAGCAGATGAGCATAAAGACAGGGACTCTCCAGTGCGAACTGACAAGTAGACTAACTAAAACAAGCAGCTCCAAGTTAGGTAAGAGAATTTACCTTAATAGATAAGATGGAAAAAATAATTAAGAGACACAAGAACCTACAGCTATCTGCACACACAAATGAACTTTCATACACACATGCAGGTAGGACATGCAAACATATAGAAAAAACTAATATTGTAAAATAGGCTTTGTTAGGACTTGAGAGACAGCTCAGGTCAACATCACTTGCTCTTCTAGAATACATAAAAAAATTTAGATGTTAAATAATAAAAGTAAGCTATATATTTAACCCAATCATCACCAAAATGGAGGAGAGGGGGTCAGAAGCTTCAAAACATTTACTCCTTATAATAAAAGTATTTAACATTTTTCAGACATTACTATTTTTAATGATGTATTAATGGTGAACATTACTATTTTAATGATGTATTACTAGTGAACAATTATTGATGTTATTAATAATGAATAACTGATAATTGTGTGTATTTTAATGATGTACGTGTAAATATGTATGCATGTGTAGGTATGTCCTTCCTGACACTTTAGGACTCCTCACTCTTTCTCCAAAGCTTCTACTCCACCTCCTTTTGCATGTGACTGTTTACCAATCCTCCATGCCTAACTCACAAAGTCACGGTTTTCTCTCTTCCTTTTCTCCATCTCCTTCCTCCAGGCAGTTTTCTTGCCTTTGGACTTTTCTTTTAGACTGTAACAAAAATATGTCCTCAAGCTTTTAAAAAAAGGGGTGGGGGCTGGAGAGATGGCTCAGCGGTTAAGAGCACTGACTGCCCTTCCAGAGGTCCTGAGTTCAATTCCCAGCAACCACATGGTGGCTCACAACCATCTGTAAAGAAATCCGATTCCTTCTTCTGGTGTATCTGAAGACAGCTACAGTGTGCTTATATATAATAAATGAATAAATAAATCTTTAAAAAAAAAAGGGGTGGGAGTTAATACAATAAATGTCAAACTATTACAACTGTCGACGTAGGCAACAGATCAGAAGGACTAGTAGAGCTTAGCACTTGTGAGGTAAGAGAGGGTTAGGGGAGAAATCAGAAAATGGTAATTATAGGTAAGAAATAATATATATTACTTACACCCAGCAGCAAATTTAGAAGTAAAGCAAAGTAAAATAAGAGTTACTTTCTTCATATTTTATTTTTATCCTAAAATTTATTTTTTATTAACTTGCATTTACACACTTCTTTGGTGTGTCTTGGGAATCAGAACTATGGTGAATATATCCACAGCTACTTATGACTTCCATAAAGTCTACATAGTTAATGAAGACATATGTACTTAATTGAGGCAAGACAAAAAAGAAAAATTACTGGGTTGCAAAAATGTAAAGAACCATTCACCTTCAATCTAGTTTGTGATTCCAGTTGCCTAAGACTCAAAAAACTTCTTAACTAATGATATGACATTCATTTTCCTAAAGACATCTTAAATAAGGATGTCTGAAACAATAAACTATGTTTGCTTAGAAGCAAAATACCTGTAACCCTGAGTTTAATTGTAGGAGCACTCCTCTCTTATTCTTAAACTCAATTCTTTCAGTAACTCATATATTTTTAAAGAGCAACCTCATATAGTTTCACTTAACTTTCTTTTTTTGAACTTTGCTTAATTTTTGAACCTTGTAAATTACAACTTTAGAAACTTATAAAGACACAATCACACATAAACACAGCTATTATAAAGATACCAAAACTATCTTCTCTCAAGAAGATATACCCATGGCTCAGGAAATGAAATGGATATTTCATTCGTGTCCCTTTTCTTAAATGTCTGTGCATTTTCAAATCTAAAGCATATACTTCCCCTTATCTCTACTTAATAAATTCACTAACTTTGCTGTAGTCTATGAAACAACCGAAAACTCAGCTTTGCTTTAGTGGAATCCGTAGAGTGTTGATGCTTCAGGCTACTGGTCTCAATACTAAGCTGTCTGCTTGTCACAATATGAACATTCAGCATCGCTTTCTACATTCTCACATCTATCCATAAGGACAGCACTTATTCGGGATGACATCTTTCAACTCAAGTGGTTTTTCTGTGGAACACATGCTTCCACAATGGGATTGTGTGCATATGGTTAGTGACTTTTCAGACGTATCAGTTCAACAATTTAAGAGATATACTTTATAGACTTATATTTGTACCTCTGATATATACAATTATGATACTTGTTCAGTCATATTAGCTGATTGTTTAACAAACCACCTTTGTCTATTTTGGAAGAAGTCTCAACTACCATTTTTATCACTTGGTCTTCTGACCTTCGAACTACACTTACATTTTTGTTTTGTTTTGTTTCATTTTGTTTTTTGCTCAGTTCTTTCACACAATCAACATTCCAAGACTCAACAAGAAAATGTGGGAGGGTGAGAGGGTGGGGTGGAGAAATGGCTCAGCAGTTAAAATCACTGATCGATCTTCCAAAGGTCCTGAGTTCAATTCCCAGCAACCACAGGTGGCTCACAACCATCTGTAATGGGATCTGATGCCCTCTTCTGGTGTGTCTGAAGAAAGCAATGACAGTGTACTCATATACATTAAACAAATAAATAAATCTAAAAAAGAGAAAAGAAAACATAAGGGAGAGGGTGATGGGCAAAGCTAGGAAAGAAATTAACAAAGTAATTTCATAAAGTACTTTTCTGTAAAGGGAAAGAAAAATAGTAAATATTTTATACTTTGGAGAACAGAATCACAGTAAGGTTTTCGTTTGTTTGCTGTTTTGTAGCTTTAAAAACATGAAAACTATTTTTAGCTCTCAGACAAGACAAAATCAGAGCACCATTAGGATTTGGCTTGTGGGCAACAGTTTGCCTATCCTTATACTAAAGAGCTCCAGCATGCTATTTTATTTATCAGAGGCATTCAGTAGTTTCTGCAAGGCAGGAAAGCCTAGAGGGAATGTTGAAGCCTATTATACTAATTGGGAGATGTGCTTCAAGCTACAAGGAATGAAGAAGACAAAATGTCTCAATCAAGAATAAATTTGGAACTTTTGAGAAATGAAAAGGAATCATTGTAGTTCAAGACAAGGAGAGGAGTAAAAAGATTAGGTCAAGCACACAAAAAGATCATATTACACAGTACTTTGTAGTCTGGGGTTCCATTCTAAATGCAAAAGAAGATACCAAGAAGATGCCTCAAGATGAGACCCATATGGTAGAAGGATACTGTAAGTTGTCCTTTGAAGTCTGGGCACACAGGCTCGCACGCACACACGCACACACAATGTTTAAAGAAGTAAGTGTAGGGCTGGAGAGAAGGCTCAGTGGTTAAGAGCACTGACTGCTCTTCCTAGAGGTCCTGAGTTCAATTCCCAGCAACCACATGGTGGCTCACAACTATCTGTAACATATTCTGGTGTATCTGAAGACAGCTAGCTACAGTGTACTCATATACATTAAATAAATAAAATATTTGTTTAAAAAAGAAATAAGTGTAAAAGAAAAGTCCCTGTGTTTCTGGTTTTGCTATTTTTTGATTTTGTTTTTTTTTTTTTTTTTAAACACAGTTTCTTGTATCCCAGGCTATCCTCAAATGCTATGGATTGTCCTGAATTTCTGATCCTCTTGCCCCCAATTCACAGGTGCTGGGATTACAGGCATGCACAACCATACACACACTGCTGTAATGGGGCCTAGAGAGATGGCCTCAAATTAAGAGTACTTACTGTTCTTCCAAGGGGACCAGGACCGAGTAGCTCTGGGGAATCTGATCCACAATTCTATCTTCTGCAGGCTACCCATGAATGTATATGGTACACAGACATACATGCAAGCAAAATACCCATATGCATATTTTCTTAATTTTAAAAAATGGTAATAACGATAGCCAGTTTTTTAAAAATATTCCAGTAGGGAACACTGAAGAATGACTTGGTCTAAGTGTTTTGCCATACAAACTAAGAATCTGAACTGGGATTCCCAGACAAATATTTAAAAAGCAAGAGACTGCCTAGAGACCCTCAGAACTGGGAAGGTGAAGAGGATCCCTAAGTCTTCGCCAACCAACCTGACTAAAATAGTGATTTCCAAGGTCAGTGAAAAGTTGTCTCAAAAACAAAGTGGAGGGGTTGGAAAGATGGCTCAGCAGTTAAAAGCACTGGATGTCCTTCCAGAGGTTCAGCTCCAGCATCCACATGGTGGCTAGAAACTGTCTATAACTCACTCCAGTTCCAGGGGTTTAACACCTCCTCTAACCTTCATGGGCACTGAGCACACAAATGATATGCAGACATTCACACAAGCAAATCATTCTCACACACATACAAAATATAAATAGCTGAATCCTTTACTATTTTGTTTTGTTTTTTGTTTCTCTGTGTTCTGGCTGTCCTGGAACTATGTAAACCAGGCTAACCTTGAATTAAGAGATCCACCTGCCTCTGCCTCTGAGTGCTGGAATTAAAGGTGTGCACCACCACTGCCAGGCTATAAGAAATATTTTTATTTTGGTTTATATGTAAGGGTGTTTTGCCTAAATAAATCTTTTTTAAAAAATATAAGGTGGACGACATCCAACATCAATATCTGGCCTACACACAAAAGTATAAATAAATGCATATATATATATATATATATATATATATATATATATATATACACATACACACACACATATATACACACACAAAACTGCATACATGTATATACAAACATACCAATGTGTATACTCATATAACCAAGATATTCTAATTGCTTGAAGGATACTAGATTAAAGTTGGGGGGTCAGGGAGAACAGTTGTGGGTAAAGCTCAAGTATCACTTTACATTAATCATTTAAGCTCTAAAGATCCTAAGACTCTGCTGGTGCTTTGTACCCACTTCAATCTCCAGGTCTGTCTCCTGTCTCCTATCTCATTCCTCAGTTGGGGTGTTGTGGATGGAGGTATTAAAATAAATGTTATAGTCAGTTTTTACCAAAACAAAAAAAATCCTAAGACTTACACTTGCCTGTTTAAAAGCTCAAGTATTATGGGAAAAAAATAACTTATGGAAAGGGAGGTTTGACAAACTATTGCTTGACAAGTTATTACTGTACTTCAATAACAATAAAAAAATCATAAACTCCTATAGCTTCTACCATCTTCAGTGGAAATCAGAAAAAAAACTTAAGTTACCCCATCATTCCAGCAAATACTGAGAATTTTCACTCTAGTCTGAATATAGGTCACAACAAAATCTCTAACTTACAGTAAGAAAAAGAAAGGGCTAGATAAACTATAAAATCAAAATTGTAAAACTCATCTGACAGCTGAGAATACAAAAACACAAAACAAAAACCTAAACAAGTTCAATTCCTGGCAGCAAGAATGAATGTGGTGTACACAAATTCATGTAAGCAAAATACCCGTACATATAAAACAATATTTAAAAAATATAATTTAATGTACCCAAAGAAAAACACCACATTATTTTGAGAGTAACAAGAATACAAACAGCTGCTTTCCACAAAAAAATAACAGAAGCTAGAAAACAAGAGGTAACACTTGTCTTAGGTTGTTATGCTGTGAACTAACACCATGACATTTAGTCCAGTATCAAGGTGGGAGCATGACAGCCTCCAGGCAGCCATGGTACAGGCTGAGCTGAGAGTTCTACATCTTCATCTGAAGCCTGCAAGCAGAATATTGTCTTCTTGGTAGCTAAAGTGGGGGTCTTACGCCCACACCCACAGTGACAGACCTACTCCAACAAGGTCACACTTTGTAATAGTGTCACTCCCTGGGCCAGGCATATACAAACTATCACAACACTTAAATTTCTAAAAGAAACAATCTGCCAACATAGAAATCTAAACTCTGAAAAATATCCTTTTCTTCCGTTTGGTGGTTTTTGTTGTTTTCTTTTTGTTTTTCTGGACAGACTCTCTGTGTAGTCCTGGCTGTCCTCAAACTCAGAGATCCATTTGCCTCTATCTCCTGAGCGATGGGATTAAAGGTGTGTTCTACCACTGCCCAGCTTAAAAATGTCCTTATATATTTAAATTAAAATGTTTATTTTCAGACAGACAAAAGCCAAGAGAATCAATACTAATAGACATAAAATACATGAAATGTAAAAAGAATTTTAGTTCTTTAATAGCAGAAAGAAAATTATGTCAAAAAGAATCTGAAGGAAAGAATATACTAGAAAGACTAAAAGCCTGATGGCTCTATCTACTCCCATCGTTTCTATTCGCTATTATAATAGGGTGATAGACAGTGTCAAGGAGGGAAAAATAAAAATTATCTTTAGTATCAGACTATATGTCATATATAAAAGACCCAAAGGAATACACAAACATGTAAAACTGACAAATGAATCCAGAGTTCAAAGGACACGAACAAATAAATTTCTCAACAATGAAAAGTGAAACTTGAAAAGCAGTATCTAAAAAAGATTTTAAAATGAGTATTTAGCAGTAAAGCTAACAAAAAGATACAGAAAACCTCCAAACAGAAAACTATAGGACTTTCTTGAAAGAAATAAATACCAACAAATGTAAATATATACAGAAAGATAAGTATCCTTACAATATAAATTTTACACAAATTGATCTACAGACACAATATAATCCGAATCAATACCACAGCAAGATAGTGCCTACAGAAACTAATTGTAATTCCAGTTACCTGGGAACATGTAGTGGGAAGTTTAATGTCCGTATGGGCAACAAGAACCCAGAAAACGTAACAAGACAATCTCAAACAGAAAAATAAAAATTAAAACAAAAAAAAAAGAAAGGAAGGAAGGAAGGAAGGAAGGAAGGAAGGAAGAAAGGAAGGAAGAAAGGAAGGAAGAAAGGAAGGAAGGTCTGGAAGTATAACTCAATGACATGTTGACCTAGCATTGTTCAAGAACTCTAGCCTCAATCCGTAGCATTAAAAGAAAAAAGAAGCTTTCTGCCATCTTCTCTCGCCACCACCATGGTGCGAATGAATGTTCTCCCAGATGCTCTCAAGAGCATCAATGCTGAAAAGAGAGGCAATCACCAGGTCCTCATCAGGCCATGTTCCAAAGTCATCGTTTGCTTTTTAACTGTGAGGATGAAACATGGATATATTGGTGAATTTGAGATCATTAATGATCACAGAGCTGGAAAGATTGTTGTGAACCTCACAGGAAGGTTGGACAAGTATGGAGTTATAAGCCCTAGATTTGATGTTCAACTCAAAGAACTAGAGAAATGGCAGAACAATCTGCTCCCATCACAACCGTTTGGTTTCTCTGTGTTGACAACCTTGGCTGCATTATGGACCATGAAGAGGCAAGATGAAAACATAAAGGAGGGAAAATCCTGGGATTCTTTATTTTTTTCTCCATCTTTATTAAATTGGGTATTCCATATTTAAATTTCAATTGTTATTACCTTTCTTGGTTTCCAGGCAAAAATCCCCCTAAACCCTGCCCTTCCCCTTCTATGAGAGTGTTCCCCTACCCATCCTCCCCACATTACTGCCCTCCCCACAAGAATCCCATTCACTGGGAGTTCAGCCTTGGCAGGACCAAGGGCTTCCCCTTCCCTGGTAGCCTTTACCAGGCAATTCATTGCTACCTATGCAGTTGGAGCCCAGGGTCAGTCCATGTATAGTCTTTGGGTAGTGGCTTGGATCCTGGAAGATCTGGTTGGTTGGCATTGTTCTTCAAATGGGACCTCAAGCCCCTTCGCCTCTTTGAGTTCCTTTCTCTAACTCCTTCAACGGGGGTCCTATTCTCAGTTCAGTGGTTTGCTGCTGACATTCGCCTATATATTTGCCATATTCTGACTGTGTCTCTCAGGAGAGATCTACATCCAGTTCCTGTTGGCCTGCACTTCTTTGCTTCATCCATCTTATCTAGTTTGGTGGCTGTATATGTATGGGCCACATGTGGGACAGGCTCTGAATGGGCATTCCTTCAACCTCTGTTCTAAACTTTGCCACCCTATTCCCTCCCAAGGGTATTCTTGTTCCCCTTTTGAAGAAGGTGAGAAGTATCTGTACTTTGGTCATCCTTCTTGAGTTTCATGTGTTCTCTGCATCTAGGGTAATTCGAGCATTTGTGCTAATATCCACTTATTAATGAATGAATACCATGTGTGTTTTTCTGTGATTGGGTTACCTCACTCAGGATGATATTTTCCAGTTCCATCCATTTGCCTATGAATTTCATAAAGTCATTGTTTTTGATAGCTGAGTAGTATTCCACAGTGTAGATGTAATACATTTTCTGTATCCATTCCTCTGTTGAAGGGCATCTGGGTTCTTTCCAGCTGCTGGCTATTATAAATAAGGATGCTATGAACATAGTGGAGCATGTGTCTTTGTTATATGTTGGGGCATCTTTTGGGTATATGCCCAAGAGAGGTATAGCTGGGTCCTCAGGTAGTGCAATGTCCAATTTTCTGAGGAACCTCCAGACTGATTTCCAGAATGGTTGTACCAGTCTGTAATCCCACCAACAATGGAGGAGTGTTCTTCTTTCTCCACATCCTCGCCAGCATCTGCTTGTCCCCAGAGTTTTTGATCTTAGCCATTCTGACTGGTATGAGGTGGAATCTCAGGGTTGTTTTTGATTTGCATTTTCTTTATGACTAAAAATGTTGAACATTTCTTTAGGTGTTTCTCAGCCATTCGGCATTCCTCAGCCATGAATTTTTTAGCTCTGAACCCCATTTTTTTTTCTTTTTTTCGGAGCTGGGGACCGAACCCAGGGCCTTGCGCTCGCTAGGCAAGCGCTCTACCGCTGAGCTAAATCCCCAACCCCTGAACCCCATTTTTTAATAGGGTTATTTGTCTCCCTGCAGTCTAACTTTGTGAGTTCTTTGTATATTTTGGATATTAGCCCTCTATCAGTTGTACGATTGGTAAAGATCTTTCCCAATCTGTCAGTTGACATTTTAACCTAACAACAGTGTCCTTTGCCTTACAGAAGCTTTGTAGTTTTATGAGATCCCATTTGTCGATTCTTGATCTTAGAGCATAAGCCATTGGTGTTTTGTTCAGGACATTTTCTCCAGTGCCTATGTGTTCGAGATTCTTCCCCACTTTTTCTTCTATTAGTTTGATTGTATCTGGTTTGATGTGGAGGTCCTTGACCCACTTGGACTTAAGCTTTGTACACGGTGATAAGCATGGATTGATCTGCATTCTTCTACAAGATGACCTACAGTTGAACCAGCACCATTTGCTGAAAATGCTATCTTTTTTCCATTGGATGGTTTTGGCTCCTTTGTCAAAAATCAAGTGACCATAGCTGTGTGGGTTCATTTCTGGGTCTTCAATTCTATTCCACTGGTCTATCTGTCTGTCTCTGTACCAATACCATGCAGTTTTTATCAATATTACTCTGTAATACTGCTTGAGTTCAGGGATGGTGATTCCCCCAGAAGTCCTTTTATTGTTGAGGATACTTTTAGCTATCCAGGGTTTTTTGTTATTCCAGATGAATTTGCAAATTGTTCTGTCTAACTCTACGAAGAATTGGATTTGAATTTTGATAGGGATTGCATTGAATCTGTAGATCACTTTTAATAAAATGGCCATTTTTACTATATTAATCCTGCAAATCCATGAGCATGGGAGACCTTTCCATATTCTGAGGTCTTCTTCAATTTCTTTCTTCAGAGGCTTGAAATTCTTATCATACAGATCTTTGACTTGCTTGGTTAAAGTCACACCGAGGTATTTTATATTATTTGGGACTATTATGAAGGGTGTCGTTCCCCTAATTTCTTTCTCAGCTTGTTTCTCTTTTGTGTAAAGGAAGGCTACTGATTTATTTGAGTTAATTTTATACCCAGCCACCTTGCTGAAGGTGTTTATCAGGTTTAGTAGTTCTCTGGTGGAACTTTTGAGATCACTTAAATACACTATCATATCATCTGCAAATACTGATATTTTGACTTCTTCCTTTCCATTCTGTATCCCTTTTATCTCCTTTTGTTGTCTGATTGCTCTGGCTAGGACTTCGAGAACTATATTGAGTAAGTAGGGAGAAAGTGGGCAGCCTGTCTAGTCCCTGATTTTAGTGGGGCTGCTTCAAGTTTCTCTCCATTTAGTTTAATATTAGCTACTGGTTTGCTTATATGGCTTTTACTATGTTTAGGTATGGGCCTTGAATTCCTGCTCTTTCCAGGACTTTTATCATGAAGGGGTGCTGAATTTTGTCAAATGCTTTCTCAGCATCTAATGAAATGATCATGTGGTTTTTATCTTTCAGTTTGTTTATATAGTGGATTACATGGATGGTTTTCTGTATATTAAACCATCCCTGCATAAGCCTACTTGATCAGGATGGATGACTGTTTTGATGTGCTCTTGGACTCGGTTTGCCAGAATTTTATTGAATATTTTTGCGTCGATATTCATAAGAGAAATTGGTCTGAAGTTCTCTTTCTTTGTTGGGTCTTTGTGTGGTTTAGGTATAAGAGTAATTGTGGCTTCATAGAAGGAATTCGGTAGCACTCCGTCTGTTTCAATTTTGTGGAATAGTTTGGGTAGTATTGGTATGAGGTCTTCTATGAAGGTCTGATAAAATTCTGCACTGAACCCATCTGGACCTGAGCTCTTATTGGTTGGGAAACTTTTAATGACTGCTTCTATTTCTATAGGAGTTATGGGATTGTTTAAATGGTTTATCTGTTCTTCATTTAACTTTGGTACCTGGTATCTGTCTAGGAAATTGTCTATTTCCGCCAGATTTTCAAGTTTTGTTGAATATAGGCTTTTGTAGTAGGATCTGAGGATTTTTTTGAATTTCCTCAGATTCTGTTGTTATATCTCCCTTTTCATTTCTGATTTTGTTAATGTGGACATATTCTCTGTGTCCTCTGGTTAGTCTGGCTAAGGATTTATCTATCTTGTTGATTTTCTCAAAGAACCAGCTTCTGGTTCTGTTGATTCTTTGTATAGTCCTTTTTGTTTCTACTTCGTTGATTTCAGCTCTGAGTTTGATTATTTTCTGCCTTCTACTCCTCCTGGGTGTATTTGCTTCTTTTTGTTCTAGAGCTTTTAGGTGTGCTATCAAGCTGCTGACATATGCTCTCTCCTGTTTCTTTCTGCAGGCACTCAGCGCTATGAGTTTTCCTCTTAGCACAGCTTTCATTGTGTCCCATAAGTTTGGGTATGTTGTACCTTCATTTTCATTAAATTCTAAGAAGTCTTTAATTTCTTTATTTCTTCCTTGACCAGGTTATCATTGAGTAGAGCATTCTTCACCTTCCATGTATATGTGGGCACTTTTCCTTATTGTTATTGAAGACCAACTTTAGCCCGTGGTGGTCTGATAGGACACATGGGATTCTATCTTTCTGTATCTGTTTGAGGCGTGTTTTGTGACCGATTATATGGTCAATTTTGGAGAAAGTACCATGAGGTGGTGAGAAGAAGGTATATCCTTTTGTTTTAGAATGGAATGTTCTATAAACATCTGCTAAGTCCATTTGGTTCATAACTTCTTTTTTTTTTTTTTTTTTCTTTTTTTCGGAGCTGGGGACCGAACCCAGGGCCTTGCGTTTGCTTGGCAAGCGCTCTACCCCTGAGCTAAATCCCCAACCCCGGTTCATAACTTCTGTTAGTCTGTCTATGTCTCTGTTTAATTTCTGTTTCCATGGTCTGTCCATTGATGAGAGTGTAGTGTTGAAATCTCCTACTATTATTCTGTGAGGTGCAATGTGTGCTTTGAGCTTTAGTAAGATTTCTTTTATGTATGTAGGTGCCCTTGTATTTGGAGCATAGATATTTAGGATTGAGAGTTCATTTTGGTGGATTTTTCCTTTGATGAATATGAAGAGTCCTTCCTTATCTTTTTTGATGACTTTTGGTTGAAAATCGATTTTATTTGATATTAGAACGGCTACTCCAGCTTGCTTCTTCAGACCATTTGCTTGGAAAGTTGTTTTCCGGCCTTTTACTCTGAAGTAGTGTCTGTCTTTGTCTCTGAGGTGTGTTTCTTGTAGGCAGCAAAATGTCGGGTCCTCATTACGTATCCAGTTGTTAATCTGTGTCTTTTTATTGGGGAATTGAGTCCATTGATGTTGAGAGATATTAAGAAATAGTGATTATTGCTTCCTGTTATCTTCGTATTTGGAGGTGAGATTATGTTTGTGTGCTTTTCTTCTCTTTGTTTTATTGCAAAACAATTAGTTTCTTGCTTTTTCTAGGGTGTAGCTTGACTCCTTGTGTTGGGCTTTACCATTTATTATCCTTTATAGCACTGGATTTATAAAAAGATATTGTGTAAATTTGGTTTTGTCATGGAATATCTTGGTTTCTCCATCTATGTTAATTGAGTTTTGCTGGATACAGTAACCTGAGCTGGCATTTGTGTTCTCTTAGGGTCTGTATGACATCTGTCCAGGATCTTCTGGCTTTCATAGTCTCTGGTGAGAAGTCTGGTGTGATTCTGATAGGTCTGCCTTTATATGTTACTTGACCTTTTTCCCTTACTGCTTTTAATATTCTTTCTTTGTTTTGTGCATTTGGTGTTTTGACTATTATGTGACGGGGGGAGCTTCTTTTCTGGTCCAATCTATTTGGAGTTTGGCTTCTTATATGTTATGGGCATCTCTTTCTTTAGGTTAGGGAAGTTTTCTTCTATGATTTTGTTTAAGATATTTATTGGTCTTTTGAGTTGGGAGTCTTCACTCTCTTCTATACCTATTATCCTTAGGTTTGATCTTCTCATTGATTTCCTGTATGTTTTGGACCAGTACATTTTTCCGTTTTACATTATCTTTGACAGTTGTGTTGATGATTTCTATGGAATCATCTGCTCCTGAGATTCTCTCTTCTATCTCTTGTATTCTGTTGGTGATGCTTAAATCTATGGCTCCTTGTCTCTTCCTTTGGTTTTCTATATCCAGGGTTGTCTCCCTTTGTGCTTTCTTTATTGTTTCTATTTCCATTTTCAATTCCTTCACCTGTTTGATTGTGTTTTCCTGTAATTCTTTCAGGGATTTTTGTGTTTCCTCTCTAAGGGCTTTTACTTGTTTACTTGTATTTTCCTGCATTTCTCCAAGGGAGTTCTTTATGTCTTTCTTAAAGTCCTCCATCATCATGATCAAATGTGATTTTAAATCTAGATCTTGCTTTTCTGGTGTGTTTAGATAGTCAGTGTTTGCTTTGGTGGGAGAATTGGGCTCTGATGATGCCATGTAGTCTTGCTTTCTTTTGATTTGGTTCCTGTGCTTGCCTCTCACCATCAGGTTGACTCTGATGTTACCTTGTTCTGCTATTTCTGACAGGGGCTTGACCGTCCTATAGTCCTGTGTGTCAGGAGTACTGTAGACCTGTTTTCCTGTTTTCTTTCAGCCAGTTATGGGAACAGAGTGTTCTGCTTTCAGGAGTGTAGTCGTTCCCGTCCACTGGCTTTCAGCTGTTCTTGTAGGCGTGTGTCCTGAGTCCACCAGGCAGGTCACTTGGAGCAGAAAAGTTGGTCTTACCTCTGGTCTCAGGCCTGAAGTCACTCCTCGGGGCTGGGTTTCAGCTCTCTGTGAGGGCAGCAACCAGAAGGGCCTGCTCCTCCTTCTCCTGGGTTCCTGTGCACAGGGAGCCCAGATGGCACTAGATGTTTTCCTCTGGAGTCAGAAATGTGGGCAGAGAGTAGTCTCCTCTGGTTTCCCAGGCGTGTCTGCCCCTCTGAAGGTCTAGCTCTCCCTCCCACGGGATTTGGATGCAGGGAGCTGTTTGACCGGGTCGTTCAGATCCGGGCGCAGTCTGGACCCCAGGGCTCCTGCAGCTTGACTATCCCTATCTTCTTGTTCCCAGAGGCCCTATACAGTTTCCTCTTGGGCCAGGGATGTGGGCAAAGGTGGGCAGAAGTGGCAGTCTCTCCTGCCCTGCAGTCTCAGGATTGCCCACATGTCTGGGCAATGAGCTCTCTCTCCCTCGGGGTTGGGAGCAGGGAGCTGTGGGCTGGGATCAGTGAGGTTCGGATGCCACTCCTTTTAACTTTTCAATGTGAGTAGGTTTTATAATTTTAAAAATGGGGTGGGGAGCTAAACTAAAAGAAAATAAAATTGCCAACATTATTCAGAAAAAAAATGATTGAATCACTTATAAAGATGTCTAATCTGGTGAACTTCCTTACATTAAAAAGAGATTATTCAGCCTACTATCAGATGATCAATAAAAGTAAGCAGATTTCAAACAAATACTTAACACACTACAAATAGCAATAGTACTAAATCTGTCAATGATTTAAGGAATGTCTGTCATTGCCAAACTGAACACATCCTGTAATGAGAACCTCACCCAAAATACACTCTAATATCCATTAACCCTGCATACTGAGATAACAAGAAAAGTCCATGGTTTTACCAGGAATCTCACTTACTAGTAGCCCTTGGCTAGCCTGGAACAAACTGTGTAGACCAGGCTGACCTCAAACTTGCAGCAATCCTTCTGCCAAGTACTAAGATTAGGATATTTAGCACCATGCCCAACAACATATTTCTTCCAAATATTTTGAACTATAAAATATGGCAACTGAAAGATAGCTTATAAATTACCCTACCATTTATTTCTGTTGACAAAAATAACAAAAAAGCCACAGTAATTAGCCATTTATCCTAATGAAATTCCTAAACATAACAAAGGATACTGAAGAAAGCTTTTACATACTCAACTTCAGGCAGGCTCTGACATTCACCTGTAATCCCAACTGCTATGGCCCAGGAAGTCTGTAAACAGCCTTGCCAAAAACTTATCAAGACCCCACCTCCAGCCTGACAGTGGTGGCCCACACCTTTAATTCCAGTACTCAGGGGACACAACAGGTGGATCTCTGTGAGTTCAAGGCCAGCCTAGTCTACAGAGTGTGTTCCAGGGGACAGCCAAGACTACATAGAGAAAACCTGTCTCAGGAAAAAAAAAAAAAAAAACAAAACAAAACAAACAAAAAGATCACACCTCCAAAAACAGAAAAGCTTAAAAACCATGTGAGGAAAAAATACTATCACCCTACAGAAAATAAACATACATCCTGAAGCGCTCATGTGTTCAGTAAGTGACTAGAATTTGAATCCAAATCTGTTGAAATTCCAAGGTTTAAGAGTCCATACTCTTAGCCTGGTGGGGGTGGGAGCAGTGGATCTCTGAGTTGCAATTCCAGGGCAGCCAGGTGACTACACAAAGAAACCCTGTCTCAAAAAGAAAAGAAAAAAGCCCAGATTCTTTTTTATGTAATTAGACAAAATGGATTTAATATTAATGGAGAGAAAAGTCTAACTAAGGAGAAAGTATGCTTAAAAGAATACCTAGAGATTCAAAGAAATATAAATACCTTATGGTTTAAAAAAGTTAACAATTATTGCTAGTAGTTAAAAAGAAGCATTTTTTTCCAAATTTAGCTATGACACAGGACTTTCCTCACTCTGAGGAAAATTACACTCCAGTTGCCTCCTCGATGACCCGGGTACTCCTGGTTGACAACACACAGCAACATAATTCATATTAAAATCCAAATGCCAAACACAATTTTGAAAATAATCTGTATGTTTACTGTACCTATTCTAAGTATGTTCACCATTAAAATTAATGTTACTTTCACCAAATATACTTCAATTTGTCTAATCTTTTATACCACTTTACTCCAACAAATCCTTCCAAATACAAACCTTCTATACAATAATTTTAGTATAATGTGGTTTTCGCTTGTCTACTGCATAAAAATAAAGCAACTGTGTTTTTTTAATATAAGTTATATATGGTCTCTGTACAAACACTAGAGAGATGGCTCAGCCGTTAAAGGCTAGGCTCACAACCAAAAATAGATGGTCTCTGTACAAAATCAAACTCCTACCTATCATGCCTATTTAAAGATATACTCAGGCTGGAGAGGTGCCTCAGCAGTTAAGAGCACCGACTGCTCTTCCAGAGATCCTGAGTTCAATTCCCAGCAACCACATGGTGGCTCACAACCATCTGTAATGAGATCTGATGTGTCTGAAGACAGTTGCAGTGTGCTTATATATAGTAAATAAATAACTCTTTAAAAAAAAAAAAAGATATACTCAAAAGCTGCGTGTGGTGGAATACACCTGTAATCCTAGTACTCAGGAGCCAGAAGCAAGTGGACCTTGTCTCAAAGACAAACAAACAAAAATTTAATTCCAGCATTTGGGAGGCAAAGTCAGTCAGATCTCTTGAGTTTAAGGCCAGCCTGGTCTACAAACCCAGTTTCAGAAAAGTCAGAGCTACAGAGTAACCCAGTCTTAGAAACAAACAAACAGAGAGAAAAACCTTTATGTTGAGTTATTACATTTAAAATTAAATCCTCTATGAAATGGATTAGGATTAGAAGGCATAAGGTGGCTTGGAGAATTCTAGTAATATTCTGTTTTGAGATTCCAAGTACTGTTACATAAATATTTACACGTGATGAAAACTCACTAAGCTGTACATTTATTATCTGTGTACTATAGATGGAGTTAATTTATAACAGTTGGACTGTCTCATGGTACAAAAGCAGTACTGTGACACTAACCAACAATGGTATTACCAGGTTTAGTTGTGTTAATATTTTTAACTTACAATGCTTTATTAGAATGTTATAATTTCATGGGAAATTTAAAGTATGCAAGTAAATGCAGCCCTATAATTCTAGCACTAGAGAGACTAAAATGAGAGGATTGCTGTGATTTTGAGGATAGCTTACACTACTCCTTAACCTGTCTCAAAATGAGTGAATACATACATACATACAAGAAAATAGGTCAGTAAGATGGGCTCATTTGCTGCCAAGCCTGATGACCTGAGTTCCAATCCCAGAAACCTATATAGTGAAAGAAAAGAACTGACTCCATTAAGTTGTCCCCTGACCTACACAAGGCCCATGTGTGCCCACAGGCATACATACACACAATAAATAAATAGAACCTACAATCTACATACCTGTGTTATTATAGAGCACTTATACTATCCCCTTTACCAAAAAAAGTAAAACCTAGAAAGAAAAATAGCCCACAGAGGTCTGTCACAGACAAAAACACACTTTAATCCAGAAGGAATTAAAAAATGTTTCCTGACAAAAGATATACCTGAACTGAATCCTGGAGGTCAGACAGGAACTAACCAAGCAAGGAAAGAGTTGAAAGGAAACAGAGCATGAAGACAAGGAAACTAAATTCAGTAAAAATGCATTAAAGAATTCAAGGGAGACAGCAAAGGAAGAAAAGCTCAGAAGGCTGAGGTAGGACAGGCCATATTCAAGGCTAGCCTAGGGTACAACTCAAAAAAAAAAAAAATCCCAGCACTCAGGAGGCAAAGGCAGACAGATCTCTGAGACTAAGGTCACCCTGGTATACATAGAAAATGACAGGACAGCCAGGACTTCACAGAAAGACTGTCTCAAACAAAGCTAGAGAAAATGTGAGTTCTGACACCCCATGCTACAGCTCAAACTCTATCCTGAAAGCAACAATAAAGCACTGTAGACCTTTTAACTGGAAGGACAATTAAATGTGCATTGGTATTATCCATGTCCTTGACATTACCTTCAATGCTTACCATCCCATTTTATAGGAACTAGCCTGCATACTACCATATACTTTGCCCTATGCATACATGTACAAATATTACATAACCAATACTGAATGGCCAGGAATAGTCATTCAATCTTGTTAGCAGCCATTGGGAAGAGGAGGGGAGGGAGGGAAAGCAAACAAAAGAACTGAGCCAAAGAAATTGTTTTGTGAGCACTCAAATCAAAAAGATCCTAGACTGCAAAAGATTTGCTCAAGAATTGAAGTGTAAAAGAGAGTAAATCAGAAAGCAAGGTGTTGCGGTTGGGGATTTAGCTCAGCGGTAGAGCACTTGCCTAGCAAGCGCAAGGCCCTGGGTTCGGTCCCCAGCTCCGGGGGGGGGGAGAAAGGTGTTGGCATGGTAATGACATGGTAGTTACAAAAGACAGAAATGGGGATTAAATGGAAGCTATAAGACAGAAGAAAAAGGGGTTGGGGATTTAGCTCAGTGGTAGAGCGCTTGCCTAGCAAGCGCAAGGCCCTGGATTCGGTCCCCAGCTCTGGAAAAAAAAAAAAAAAGACAGAAGAAAAAACGATTATATAAAAACTAATAATAATGCAACAACTAAACTAAAGTAAAATCTAGGTCTTGAGTGTGGCTCAGTAATAGTGAATAGCATGCACAAATCCCAGGTTCTGTTCACAGCACTGCCATAAATTAAAGTGAAATGTCTTCTCCTGCTTCCAACTTAATAGGTCCTTTTCTTACATCAACTTGTTTCATTTTTCCTGGGTTCGTTCTTGCATGTGCACATGTGTTTTCCAAAAGCACTCCTTAACTACGTAAGATAATCTGAGTCTTCTCCTTGCAACTGTAAGAACCTAAAAATATTTTTAGAACACTTATTTTGGCAGCAATGAAAAGAATATACAAAAAAGTATAGTGAAACCAACAGCAGAAAGCAGAAAAACAAGACCACTTGGAAAGCATCACGGAAGCCTAAAAGGCATTTGAGTTCATTTAAAATAAAGAATACAGGAGAAAAGGAACAATAAAGATGTAAAATATTTATTATGATAAAGAAGGTGTGAGATATAATGACAAACTGGATATTGGTAGTATGACAGACTAGAGTAAAAGATGATTTTCATGGGTTCCTGAAAACTTCATGAGAACAGAAGGTGCCACTGCCATTCAAAATGAGAAATCAAAATCAACTGAGTTGCAGTTTCTATCTGCTCTGTTCCTAGTTTTGTGGGGAAGAGAGACAGAGAACGTTCTGTATTTTTGGACTGGAGTACTTACAAACTAGGACATCATGTATGTGGTCTATTACCAAGTGGTTTACAGAGGTGTAAAGGAAAGACAAGGGTTATAAACAGCCTCTGTAGACACAAGAATCAATATGTAAAATTAATGTGCCTTTGTTGTCAGGGAATGTGTTTTGTTGTTGTTTTGAGAGCTATTTGTTCTTTTATGGAGACGGAGTATTTCTACATAACCAGGTTGGTCTTGAATTATTAGCAATTCTCCTGCCTCAGCCTCCCAAGTAATGGAAGTACAGGTCTATAATACCATGCTTGACTCAAAGTTGATGTAGTTTTAAAATAATCTGAAAAGACTGTTTCCTTTAAACTGTTAATATACCTAAGAAATTCAATAATTCAAATTTTAAAAGTATTAAAATTCTTGGTCAACCTTATTCTCAAACTTTCTGGACTTGTTTGAAAATATTAAAGATTGACAAATATCTACATAATTGCAAATGATTTAAAAAGATGGGGGCTTATTATTACTAATTTCTACCATAGCTATATTTCTTTTAAAGGATGTAAATTTAGCTGATCATAATGATACACACTTGCAGTTCCAGCTATCTAAATTAGGTATTTGAATCAAGAAGATCAACTGAGCCCAGAGTTCAAAACACACCAATAGCCATGTACAATGCATCAAGATCATCATCAAATTAAAAAACAAAGTAAAACAAAACCAATGAATTTAATACCACCTCCTCAAAAACAATATACTACTAAATTAACTAAAGAAAAAAATTGTTTAAAAACCATTGTGCCCTCTGTGGTAGCACCTATAATCTGAGAATTTAATATGCTCAAGACTCTGAGACCAGACAAAGCTAAATTGAGAATTCTAGGACAACTAGGCTAAATGAAAACACTATTTCAAAAAATAATCAGACTTGAGACATAGCTCAATTGATAAAGTGTCTGCCTAGGTACACACAAAGTACTGGGTTCAATCCCTAGCACTCCATTAAACAGACATGGTAGCACATTCATGAAATCCTAGCATTCCAGAGGTAAAGATAAGGAGTTCAAGGCCAGCCTAGGCAACATGGTGAGTTTTGAGGTCAGCCTGAGGGGCATGAGACCCTCTTACAAAAAGTAATGATAGTGGGAGCAGACATTGTTCAGAAGTTAAGATCTCAACCTGCTCTTGTAGAGGACCCAGAACCTATATCCAGTTGCTGCAATTTCCTCTAACTCCAGCTCTTCTAGCCTCCAAAAACAATGCACTCAAATGCACATAAGCACACACAGATACTCTAATAAACAAAAACAAATATTTAAAACAGTAATAGTAGTGGTAAAAACAACACATTAGATTGTGATTTATTTTCACAATAATTAACTTTTGAAGAGAACTTAATCTAGGTATTTATGTGCTTTAAATATTGAGTTTCTGCCTGAAATCTTTTCCTTCTAACTATACATCTTTGCCTCCAAAATTTACTACTGACCAGAATCTGACATTATGAATTTCTGCCGTAAATTCAGCTACCTAGTAGCCATTTATTTAACATGCCACATTTAAAAATTAAAATCTTCATCATATGGATCCTCATATAAGGAAAAAGAGTGACCGGATATCTACAATTTTGTCCTCTCTGTATCCTTTTCCATCAAATCACCAAGACTTGTCAACTACCAATATCCGAATTCAGAATCATCATCACCCTTCTAATATATTTCTGGCTTTAGCTTTATTCTACTTTTAATCTACTCTAAAGTGACTCTTAAAAATGCAAATCTGAACATTTTGGTCCCTCACTTCAAATACTTTAATAATTTTTCTGATAAATATAATTACATCAAAGCTAGTCACACAGTTGTAGCTCAACAGAGTCCATGAGAATTTTACTTTAGATACACTTCTTTGTAGGTTCAATATAAAAAGAATTATCAGATTTCTTCAAACCATGAAAAGCATTTATACATATAATATCTGATACATTTTAGAATAAAATCTTGCAGTAATTTTTAGAAAAAGGACTAAAAATAAATCCAAGTCCATCAAAAAGGAATACTATCCAACCAGTAAATGAGACTCTTCCATGAGTACTACTGCTGAAGGATCTCTAGGACTTAGCAGTATTATGTGAAAACGGAACCATTTGTGTATAGTTTGTGAGTCTTTAAAATGTGAACAGATATATGCTTATGAATGTTGGAAATATCACATCATACCAGTTATAGAAGCTAAAAGATAGAAAATGAATAGCTGGAGACCGGAGAAAGAGAGACTTTTTACTACACTATTCTTCTGACTGTTTTTGACTTTTAAACTGTGTCTCCTTAGAATCTACAATATAAATTGGTTTTTCTCCCTAGATTACATGCACGAGTACACACAGAAAATGAAAAAAAAAAAAACTTAAGAACTAACTACAAAGGGGTTGGGGATTTAGCTCAGTGGTAGAGCGCTTGCCTAGGAAGCGCAAGGCCCTGGGTTCGGTCCTCAGCTCCGAAAAAAAGAACCAAAAAAAAAAAAACTAACTACGAAAATATTACTCCCCACCCTTACATAAACATTAAAATCATACACTTAACACTTAACATTACGTTTCCTTCCTGACATCTCAGGAGTACAATTTCAATATTTTATTCAATACTTTACTACTGAGAAAGCTGTTAATAATGACTTCAATACTGAATGACATTTATACTTGGTCCTTGGAGAAGACAGCAGCACTGGCTGTTAAAATTACTAAAAATACTAGTCGTCAAGGATTAAGAAACAGCTATAAATCCTGTTTTTCTAACAAGTTCAAAAACAGTAAATCTAAAACTCCTCTGGTTAAAAACCTATGTATCTGTATAAATCTACAAAGTGTTGAGACAAATACTATATGAAGAGTTACTTATCTTCATTGGTGTTAATGCAACTTAATGCTTACAGAAGCCCCAGAAGTGTCAAGACTTAGACTGGTTCTCTCATTCTACTGAAGAGACAATGAGGAGCAAGCAGCTTGCCCTTGTAACAGCACACACACCCTCCCTTGCTGGGCTTCCACACTCTTTCCCCTCTTTCCTTTTCAGCATCCAGTCCTGAGGCTCCAAACATAGGTCTCAGTCTGACTTCTTAAAATCCAATGGAGTGAATACACTAGACTAAGTAAATAACCCCTTCAAGTTTTCCTGGAAATTTCTTTTCAAACAAAGATCCCGATTGGGTAGAAAACAGGTAACAAGGTCTGCTTAAGAAGAGGTCTTCTAGAGAAGTGTAGACCAGGACAGGGGGGCGATCCAGCACTCTGACGGTGATTTGAAGGGCTGACCGGAGACCTACCAGGTAAGAACATCATGACATTGGGACTATCTGAAAGCTTGTATGGGTAGGGGGAAACCTAGCAAACCGGGCTGGAAGTAAGCTGCGTGAGAGTCCCTATGAAGGCTCAGGTAGCGATGATTCGTAGGAAATCCAAAGATCTGAGACATAGCAATGGATTGGGAAGCAGTAGTGGCCTTGGCTCCAGCACTAGAATCCGCTCAGACATAACGGAGTCTAGAGGCTCCAGTCAGAGTCCTAGGAGAGTCTAAAGGGGTTCTAGCAGGAGGTGGAAGGGGGCCGGTGACAGAACCGCCCCGGCCGCTGTTGGACAGAATGGTGTCTGGCCAATGAAAGGTATGAGAGAGTAGGTAGAGTCTGGGGGTGGAATCCGGGCAGTATTCCGGCGTTCGCTAGGCTTTAGGGGCAGAGCTGCTGGCGGGGCGTCTCCGCCGGGGCGGGGCGGGGCAGCCCTCCGGGAGCCAAAGAGCCGAGCGGGAGACGTGGGCCGGGCCAGGCCAGGCGGCAGGGCCGCTGGGTGCTGGGGCGGGTCTTACCTCTGGCTGCGCCGCGGTGGCCACCACAGCCCCTTCCTCTTCGGCGGTAGCCGCTTCCCCGCCTCGGTTTCCAGGGTCAGGCCGGAGAAAGCAGAGGCCAAGGCCGCCGGGGGTAGGATGGTTCCTCGAGGGTGGGCCCAGCCGCCTCAGGGTCCGAGAGAGCGGCGGCCGCGCATCCCCCGCCCTGTCAGAGAGACTCCGCCCGGCCTGGGTAGGCACATCCCCCGCCGCACCCCGCCCAGAGAGCACGCGTTGGAACGGCCGCCTAAACCGCGGTCTCTGCTCTTGCCCGTGGGACCCGTATCTCCGCCGCAGTCCCTCCCTGTCCTGCCAGGACTTTCCGACAGCCACCGCCAACTGCCTCCGCGTCCACAGTCCGCTTGGGCCTGCGCGCCCCCGACCCCGCTCACGCGGCCCCGCCCCGCGCGGCTCTCCAGCAGCAGTCGAGCAGGCGCGCGCGCACTTACCTCCCACGCCCCCTGCTGCCAAGCCTCAGGCAGCCCCGCCCGGCCCCGCCCCCGCACGTGACGCCTCTGGAGCGTGCTGCATGCGCTTGCGCAGACACGCCCAGTTTCCTCCACCCTCCGATGGCCCCGCCTCCTCATTCCTTCCTCACTTTACGGCTGAGGGTAGAACCCCGTGTTAGAGTCTCTACTGCTAGTCGTAAGGTTGGAGAGGCAAACTCTGGGTTTACGACCTTAGATCTCACTTTCCGGTCAGTACCGAGATCCCTGAAGGCTGGTTGGGCTGGTGAGGCCTGAGGAATAGGTAAGAAGCCTCCTCCCTACTTAGGTTTGTCTCAGTTTGTGGAAACAGTGGATCGCTTTGCAGTCCACGCAGACTCTAGTGTATCCGAGGCCCTTCCCCATTCTGCGGCTGGATTCTCAGCGCCGCCCCTTTTCCACACATGCACGCCCCTCCCCCCACTTGTTCCCGCCCCCGTGTTCAAGTATTTCTTTCCATTCATTCCACAGACTTTTCACTGAGTTCTTTCTATGCTGTAAAACCCAAAATATTGAAAGAAAATTAAGTAATCTCCGCTTTTCGAAGCGCTGTGATGGAGGGGAAAAAAAGAATCCGCAATTGTAACAGTAAAATAACATGGGATGGTCTGAACACAAACTGGGGGGTCGGGGGGATCCTTGATTGCAAAATAGGACTTTTCCCAAATGACTTTAAGGCCTGTGGAGAACTTGTGTTAGAACCCTGCTGAGTCGTAACTGGTCAGAAAGAAAATGGGAGAAGTAGAGAATGGCTAGTACAAAATCATGTGACCGCGACCTAGAAGACTAAAAGCAGAAAGATTGACATACACCTAGTAAAAACCGCGCAGGTAGACTTCCATTTGAAACAACCAGACTATGTAGCGAGTGGGTTTAAGGCCAACCTGGAGTACGTAGCAAAATCTTGATCACAAGGGGGTAAAAACTTACTATAACGAGTGAAAGAAATGAACCAGATGCATTCGCAAAGGCTGTTTTTAAATATGACCAATTGTCTGGGTTGTCTGGCCTGTTAGCTCCTGAAAGAATAAGGCAGCTAGATCGACAAACGGGAAGCCAGTCTGAACCAATCGGGGGGGGAGGCAGATGCGGTGGTACACACCTTTAATTGCTACATTTGGGAGCAGAGGCAAGCCAGCCTGGTCTGCATGGAGAGTTTCAGGCTAGCAAGGGATACATAGTGAAACCCTGTCTCAAAGAATAAAGAGTCGTTTAGCTCAGTGAGTAGAACACTAGATTCTGGTCTGTGGTTCAGTCCTGACTTGAGGGGGTGGGGGGCAGTAGAACGTGAGGAGTGAGTGAAAAGTGAACCATGGTACCTGAAAGTGAGGAGAGGTAGAGAAGAACCGCAGAAGAACACGAGCCTGTTTGTTCATCAGAATCACCCGGGATGCTTTTTATTTTAAGTAAAACTAATATTATTGATCCCCTCCAGTAAGCTAAAGCTCACTGGGTGACTAGCGATAAGGATGGAGCCCATCAAACTACACAGTGGAGTGATGGGTGGTGGGAACAGACAAGAGGTTGAGGGGGTTGATTTCGCAGCCTTAAACGTTGGAATCCTTTAACAACAAAGAATTGAAGATGAGAAGCTCAAGCAGAATACTGAAATAAATAACTGCTCTGGGAACTGAGAGAAGGAAGCCACGGCGTGGGAGAGGATGGAGGGCATGAAGGCGGGAAGTTTGCAGCTAGTGCTTTGTGCCTGCTAAGCATTGCTCTACCTCTGAACTCTAACCCCAACTTCTTTCCGGTTTTTTTTTTTTTTTTTTGGTTTTTTTTTTTTTTTTGCTCTTGCTTTTGGTTTTTGCAACAGGGACTCACTGGGTTGCCTAGTAGCCTAGGCAGACCGTAAGCTTTCGGATCCTCTTTGCTTCAGCTACCAGTTCTGCTTCCCATCTCCAATCCTAGTCAGATCCACCTCAGTTATTGACTCTTCCTCTTCCTGGTAACCCGGTTTATAAGCTATATGTCCAGGCTCAGAGCTCAAGAACCATCTACATTTTTTCATTCCCTCCCCCAAAACAGAGATGAGCCAATGATAAAATTCTATGCCCAGCATCCACTCCACCAAGACATTCCTGTACCCTCTGCCTGGACAGTTTTAAGTGTCTTGATCATTTATTAATTTAAGAGCAAGATATAAAGATGTTTAAAACAACCCTCTCACAGTCACACAGTATTGGGGGAAACAGGCTTTTAAACAAGGAATAATTCACTTGACAGTTAGAAAAAAATTGTATGAGGGAAAGCCCAAGAAAGCATAGCTGCAGTATGTTAACTAGGGTTAATCAAAAACCTGTCATTCTGCCTCCAGATAAGAGTGTTGTCTGATAAGGTGAAAGCATAGTATGAGGGAAGAGTAGAGGTGGGAGAAAGATGAAGATGATAAAATGTGAATATATTATGAAGAGCCTTGAAATCCATGTTACAGAACTTAAATTATCTACTCTAAGCAACTAATAAGTATAAGTGACCAAAAACTCTTAACCTCTTACAGTCTAGATGCCTTTGGAAGTTTGGTTTGTCAACCTGATCTCAGGAAATTCACTTAAATGTATACAATAAAACACGTAGAAATAAGAAACCAATGTTAAGTACTTAAACACCTTAAAATATGCAGCGTAGTTACAGATGTATTTCTTTGCAAGTTAAGTAGCGTGTAGCAACAGGTCTAATTATACAATGTCAAAATAGTAATGAATATAAATTATATTGAGATAACCTGCAACAACTTTAATATGATGTGAAAATAGCAGATTTTTGTGACAAAGACTGTTAAGACTACAGTGATTGCCTATAATTATTGAAGAAAATGCTAAATGTTAGCCAGGATGAATTGTAAATAAAGGTAGATTTTTTTTCCCCCATCCAAGCTCTTAAAACCCTTCATTTTTAATCATGCCCTGCTTTATGGATCCCCAGTTTCAAAATCCCCAGTGTAATAGTTCTAAACAAAAATATGGCATAGTAGATCTGAAATTGGAAAAGAAGATAGGTTGGGGTGAGCATAGAGAAGTGGTTGATTTTCTGTTCCCTAATAGCCAGAACCTTCATTGGCAATAACGTTTTGTGTACAGGGGGGCTGGAGAGATGGCTCAGTGGTTAAGAGCACTGACTGTTCTTCCCAAGGTCCTGAGTTCAAATCCCAGCAACCACATGGTGGCTCACAACCATCTGTAATGGGATCTCATGCCCTCTATATAATAAATAAATATTTTAAAAAATAATAATTCAGGAAGGTAAATTGGAGCTATTGTTAGGAAGTATTTATGGCAAGCTACAGCTTCTGCTTCATCAGAAGATAATGAAATGTTACAGTTTTGGAAGAATATGATTACAGTTCTGTTTGAAAAAGTTAATGCAGAATAGTGCCTAAGTTAGTTGTTAAAAAGAGAAGATAGGGGTTGGGGATTTAGCTCAGTGGTAGACCGCTTACCTAACAAGCGCAAGGCCCTGGGTTCGGTCCCCAGCTCCAAAAAAAAGAAAAGGAAAAAAAAAAAGAGAGAGAGAGAAAGAGAGAGAGAGAAGATAGAGTTGGTGTGGTGGCAAAGGCTTTTAATCCCAGCACTGAGGAGGCAAAGGTAAGTGGATCTCTGAGTTCAAGGCCAGTCTGATCTACAAAGCAAGTTCAAGACAACCAGGGATACATATGAAGACCCTGTCTCGGGTGGTGAGGTAGAAATCAAATGATTAGCTAATAAAAATAATTTGACACTTGAGACTCAATAGGATATTGAATATCTGTACTCCCAGCACTTGAGAGGATAAAGCTGGAGGATCCCTGAGAGCTTGCGCTGGCTTGAGACTCTATCTCAAAAAACAAACAAACCAAAAAAAAAAACAACAACAACAACAATAAAAAAACCTAGATTGGAAAAAGCACATACATCCCCAGTCTGCATCAACTGGTATCTTATGTGACCGAGAGGTAAGCCCAGCCTTTAATATTACTAGTTCTTTAGTATTATTAGTACTTCTGTAAAGCAAACACTTAACCACACGCTCAGAGATATTAATAACAGGTTCTCGATCAAACTGCATCTGTACATGTGTATATCGTGTTAGACTTGAAGTCAAGACACCTGTTTCTCATCTACAGCCATACCACCCTACAGAAACCAGATCTCATCTGATTTCAGAAGCGAAGCAGGGTCAAACCTGACTATTCCTAAGATGGGAGGACACTTCTCTTCTTGCCAATCCTTTCAACCCCTAAAATGAATAAAACTCATTAAGGAAAAGATTCTCAAGGCCCAGATAACGATCTCCTTCAGACACCAATGGGTTACCAACTTACTGCTCAAATCCCAGTTGGTACCCAAATTATGTGCTTGTTAAGTGTACTTAAAACATGAAAGGGGGTTTCAGAACGACTAATCAGAGTGAGTAAAGTTTCTTAACTTCTAGAGCCAGTTTCTCTGAGAAGCCATCTTCTTTAGCATAACTTGCTTATACTGACTTTCCTTTCAACAGACTAAAAACTCAAGCTCTGTAAAATGTGAGGTTCTGCTATTCGTCCCCTTTGTGAGGTGGGTGATGGGAACAAGCCTATCTGACATTGGAAATAACACTAAAAGCTAGTGAAGCATTTTAAGAATTTCATTACTTACAGAAAAATCTCTGTAAGGTCCTTTCTCTAACTTCCAATTAAATAGCTGCCTCTTCCATAATTATCTGTTATAAAGGTACTGTATCATACTTTGGACACCGAGAAACCCTCAGTTGTCTCAATTATAGCTATTATCTTGAGAATCTGTATTATAGGTTCAAAGATCTCCTACCTTCTCTGGTGGCCAATGAATAAAACTCTCTCAGAGTGGTCTGATAAACTCTGTTCTACAAAACAGAGGCTTGGGAATTTCTACCCCTAAGCTCCTTTCTTTCACAAGTGTTTTTGTAACAAATTTTAAGTTTACATTAACAACTAAACTAAATAACTCAAAATAGCTAGCCCTACTTAATATATGATTCAACCTTGGTCCACTACTGTGTAAGTGGCTGGTTGGTGGGGTTGTCTGTTTTGTTGTTGTTGTTGGTTGGTTGTCCATTTGTTTTGGTTTTTTATTGTTTTTTTCTGGCGGTTGGTTGTGCTTGTTTTTAAGGCAGAGTCTCATCTTGAATTCACTGTATAGCTGAAGCTGGCTTTGAATTCCTCATCCTCTTACCTATACCTCCCAAGCATTAACAGAAAGTTGTAGATATCACGACTAGATCCCATTAGAGTCCATATTTCCTTATTATAATAACACAAAAACATGATTTCTATTACTCATTAGCTATATACTAAAGCCCTACTATGTCTGTGTGACTCCAGTAATTAATTACCTCTTCACTGCTAGGCTTTGAATTTTACAGAAAACATTAAAAGATGTCCCCGGCATCATGATGCACATCTTTAATCTCTATGAGTTCAAGGTCAGCCTGGCTACCTAGTGAGTCTAAGGTGACCAGGAATACATGGAGAAGCCCTATCAAAGAAAAAAAAAGACCCAGGCATGATAGCATATGACTGTAATGCTATCACTAAAAGATACAGCAAGACCATCAGTTCAAGGTCATCTTAAGCCACTTTGCAAATTCAAGGCCAGTCTAGGCTACATGAGATCCTGACCCTCAACAAAGGATTTAATAGTACTTTATACAAACTAAGTTTACATTAAAGGCAAGAAAGCATGACAGTCATAAATTGTACTCCTGAAGTCAAAAAGCTAAGTGATGAATAAAATTCCTTTCATGGTCTATTTTGTGTGTGTGAGTGTGAGCGTGCTTAGACTTGGATTTAGTGTGCTGTGCATGCTTTGCAAATGCTTCACCACTGTGCTATATCCCAGTCTTTTGTTTTTGTTTTGTTTTGTTTTGTCTTGAAACAGTTTCTTAAATTGCCTGCCTAACTGACCTCAGATTTGAGATTATAGGCATGGGCCCTATGCTCAGCTGAAAATATTCTCTTATTTACATTGGTGCACCTTTCTCTAGAAGAAATTCTTCAATGTGGAATTGCTGGTCTTAAGGATGTATACACTGTAAAGTTTAATAGCTACTGCTTAAAGTTCTTTTTCAAAAGAATTATAACTCCTCCAGCAGTGCAGTTTTCTTAGACGTTTTCCATATATTAGAGATTATTAGTAGTACGTATGTGTCTCCCTATAGAGTAAACTATCATTCCTACTGGGAAAAAAATAGGTGTATTTTTGTTTTATGTATTTTTTTTTGCCTGCATGTGTGTGTACCATGTGCATGCAGTGCCCTTAGAGGCAAGCAGAGTGTCAGATCCCTGGGAACTGGAGTTCCAGATGTTTATAAGCTGCCTTGTGGGTACTGGGTATCAAACCCAGGTCCTCTAGAAGAGCAATCAGTCCTCTTAACTGCTGAGCCATCCCTCCTGGCCCTATGTCTTAACCCCATTCTCTTTAGTGATGAAAATGAAAAGCCTACTGGCATTTTTTTTTTTTTTAAGATTTATGTAATTATTTTATATGTAAGTACACTGTAGCTATCTTCACACACCAGATGAGGGCATCTGCTCACATTACAGATGGTTGTGAGCCACCATGTGGTTGCTGGGAATTGACCTCAGGAAGAGCAGTCAATGAATGTTCTTAACCGCTGAGCCATCTCTCCAGCCCCATATTAGCATTTTCTTTGTTTTATTTTTTCTCTATTATATGTTTGTAACTTAGATCTGTTTTGTTAATTTTGTCTTCTCACTTTTCCTTTTTAAGAACTATTTTCTTATAAATACTGCAGATAGTTTATATGTATAGCAAATATTCTCCATCTTTATTACTTGACATTAAAGATGGGTTTATTTTATGTTTTTATGTCTGTCTTGTATGTCTGCAGGTATTTCTGTCATTCTGCTTTATAGTCTTGGGTTTATGTATTTTAGTTACATGGAAGGCCTCTTCTACAAGAATAAAAATTGTGTTGTGTTGGTTTGAATGAGAATAGCACCCAGAGGCTCAATATTTGAATACTTGGTCCCCTGTTGGGGAAACTGAGAAGGGTTAGGAAATGTGGCCTTGTTGGAGGAGGTATGTCACTGGGGTGGGGGAGGTGGACTTTGAGGTTTAAAAGGCCTTGGCATTCCCAGTTAACTCTCTCTCCTTGTGGTTGTATCTCGGATAGCTCTCAGTGACTGCTCAGCACCATGCTTCCCTCCCTGTTGCCACACTCCCTGACATGATGGTCATGGAGCATGATGGCATGACATGGAGGTCATGGTTAAACCTCTTAAACTATACCCTAAATAAATTCTGCTATAAGTTCTTTAGTCATGCTATCTCATCAGAACAGATAAGTAATACTTTCAGAACTTAATGTTTTAACTTTAGGTTTTTGCCCATTGAAACTTTTCCTAAGTTTTTGGAGGGCTAATGAAATAAGTCATCATGAATCTAGACTAGAGTTGAACTCATGATCTTCCTGCCTGTGCATCCTCAGTGTTAGAATTACAGGCATGTGCTACCACACCCAGCAGCTGCAGAACTTATTTTTAATCATTTGAAGTCCAGTTTTATCTTCTTTGTCACCCTTACAGACCCATTTATATTCTCAAGCTGTTTAAGAATGGCATCTTGAGCTGGAGAGATGGCTCAGTAAAGCACCTGCCACAGAAACACAAATACTTGAGTTCAAATCCTTAATACCAATGTACAACAGCAGACATGGTGGCTATATCCCTGGTCCAGAGCATAACAAGGGGCAAGCCAGATGGCTCAGTAGATAAAAACACTTGCCTCCAGTCCTGAGTTTAATCCTCAAAAGTCTCACTTGGCGGAAAGAAGAAATCAACTCCCAAAAGTTGTCTTCCTCTGACTTTCATGTGTATGCCATGACACGCATAACCTCTAACATACACTAAATAATAATTGTAAATGTTTTAAAATACGAGCGAAGGCCCAGCATGGTGGAGCATTCCTTTAATCCCAACACTTGAGAGACAGAGGCAGGCAGATCTCTGACATTGAGGCTAGCCTGGTCAACAGCGTGAGTTCCAGGACAGCAGGGCTACACAGAGGAACCCTGTTACAAAACAAAACAAGAAAATTTCCTTTATGATAGTTTTGTGTTTCTAAGAAGTTTTCAGAAGGAATTCTCTATTTTACTCAGGTAAAATATCCACTTATTAAATCTCTCCAGTTTGAGAGGTATTAAAAATATATGACTCCTTAAAATACTTGAAAGAGGGGTTGGGGATTTAGCTCAGTGGTAGAGCACTTGCCTAGGAAGCGCAAGGCCTTGGGTTCGGTCCCCAGCTCCAAAAAAAGAAAAAGGAAAAAAAAAATACTTGAAAGAGTTATATATAACTTGATGGTAATTTTTATACACCTTATACAATCCCCAATGCTTTAGGGGTCCATTAAAAGGAAATATCCAGGGAGTGATCTGCTAGCGAAACCTTCACCATGAGTCTCCTCAATAAACCCAAGAGTGAGATGACCCCAGAGGAGCTGCAGAAGCGGGAGGAGGAGGAATTCAACACAGGTCCCCTCTCGGTGCTCACACAGTCGGTCAAAAACAACATGCAAGTGCTCATTAACTGTCGAAACAGCAAGAAGCTCCTGGGCCGGGTGAAGGCCTTTGACAGGCACTGCAGCATGGTGCTAGAAAATGTGAAGGAGATGTGGACTGAGATCCCCAAGAGCAGCAAGGGCAAGAAGAAGTCCAAGCCTGTCAACAAGGACCCCTACATCTCCAAGATGTTCCTGCACGGGGACTTGGTCATTGTGGTGCTGCGGAACCCGCTCATCGCTGGCAAGTAAAGTGGAGGCCAGCCTCAGCCCTCTGAGAGCCTGCTCCCTGCCCAGCCGAGTCCTGCAGAGCCCTGCCCAATGAGTTAGAAATAAAACCCTGTGCTTTTTTTTAAAAAAAAAAAAAAAAAAAAAAAAAAGAAATATCCAACTAGGGGAATGGAAACAAAAGATAGGTTCTCTCTGTGTAGCCCTGCCTGCCCTGGAACTCACTCTGTAGACTAGGCTGGCCTAGAACTCAAAGATTCTCCTGCCTCTGCCTCCTGACTACTGGGATTAAAGGGTGTGTGACCCAGCTAGGCCTGATCTATAAAGATCAAGTTATTTTCAAATGTTATTTTTGAACTATCTCCCCATCCTCTGACTGTAAATCTTTTGATGACATAATAGATATCTATTACAATCTTATGCCTTAATCTTTATCTTACTGATATTTCTTCATTTTACACTGACATACCCTATGATAAAAGTTGTACATTGATAGTCTCACTTTCCAGAGGATGAAATTGTGACTTAATGAAAGTAATTTGTTTTACACAGCTGATAACATAACAGAACATGTAAATATTTAGGTTGAAAGTTTAGAGTTCTTTCTTGGTCAGGGTGGTTTGGCCTAAGCCTAGTTTAGTTCTGTTTTCATTAGAATTCAGGGTGTTGAACTATCATGGTTGTACTATATGAAGTTAAATCAATCTTTGGTCTATATACTTGATTTTTTTAATTTGTGTCTATGTAGGTCTCTGTGTGTGTGTGTGTGTGTGTGTGTGTGTGTGTGCGTGCGCGCGCGCGCACATGTGTGTGTACACGCGTGCGCTCGCGCATGCATGTATATGTGTGCATGTGTATGCGCACACCCAGTTACAGAGAAGTGAGCATCAGACCCTTTGGAGTTAAAGACATCTGTGAGCTGCCTAGGAGAGCAGTGAGAACTCTTAACTGCTGAACAATCTGTCCAACCCTCATATTGGGAGTTTTAAACTCAGACAAATCATAAAACTTTTCCCCTGTTTTTAGGTGCTGGGGATCAGACACAGGGCTGTGTATATACCAGGCAAATTTTCTCCTATTGAGCTATCCATAAAAACTATTTGAATAAAATCTGAGCTTCACTAGGAATGGTGATTGACTCAGAAAGCCAGCTAAGGCTGGAGAATCAGCCAAAGTTCGGACAATCTTAGACTACATGAAACCTTGCTTCAACAAACCAGTAAGTAAATAAATAGGAAAAATGCCTTTAAGTATGTAGAGTGTGAGTGGAATAGATGGAGTGTAGACAGACACAAATTAGAAGATGAGTATATGGTAGGTAGTGACAGACTGAACACCATGTGTAGTCTTGTAGTCACTTCCTCCAAGGTGAGGCAAACTGTTGGGGTACTTGTCTTACAGGCTCATTTATATTTGTAACTGGCTACTAACATGAGGGTTGGAGAGAGCTAACAGCTCAGATATTTCCAAGGTTATATATCCTGACATGCACCCCTATACTATAGTTCTTGATGGTATAAAACAGTGGTTCTCAACCTTTAGTAACAGTTCCTCATGTCATGGTGACCTCCAACCATAAGATTATTTCTTTGCCACTTCATAACTATGATTTTGCTACTGTTATGAACCATAATGTAACTATCTGACATGCAAGATATCTAATAATCAACTCCCAAAGGGGTTGCAACCCACAGATGGAGAACTTCTGGTATAAAGGAGGACTGTGTCCAGGAAGCCTAGCTTGGCATATGTGACTAGCCATTCCCTTTATAATAATATAATCTTATATCAAGTCCAAGTACTTAGTTTCCACCAAGCTGCACTAACAAACTGACTACACTGTCATTTGGTGTCAGCCTTAGTATTAATAAGATCATGTTTCAAACAATCTTATTTCAACTTTTACATCTGTCATAAAGAGCATACAAATTATGGTATAAGATGTTTTCTTTTATGAATATCTCTTGAGAAAAAGAAAAAAAACTATCAAAAGCCTGAAGTGATAGCTTATGCTGGTAATCAACTTGGGCGGCTGAGACAGAATCACTGTGAATTAGAAGCCAGCATGGGCTACATAGCAAGTTCCAGGCCATTCTGGACCCTGTCTCAAACACAAATAACAAAACTCTTAGATAGTGCTACAAAGGATGCTGTTACATCTCCTGAGTAAGCATTTTATTTTTATTTTATGGACATTGTGAATATTTAACTCAACTCTCTGATTAGCTGCCAAAAAGCTTCAAGCCAAGTTTGTGGCTTACCCATAACCAATGTGCTCTATGCCTCGTTGACTTCACTCTTGACTCCAGTTGGTCTGAACTCTAGTTATTCTTTCCTCTTCATACCCCCACCCCCACAGTCAGTGTTCTTAACTACTGAGCCATCTCTCCAGCCCTCAAAATATTTTTAATCTCTTAATTTATGGCATTCTATGTATTCAAAAATACATGTAGTTTCTCATAAGCAGCCTTATATTGTTTTTGAAGTTTTTCAGATTATCACGTGCTGGGTGTATATAGGACTGTCATTATCACCTCATTTTACTTCTTAAGATACTGATACCATTAACCGCCTCATTTTACTTTAACATTTTGTCTTGAAAGGTATTTTTTTATATACAACTTTTTGTGGGTTTTGTTTGGCTTATCAAGACAAGGTTTCTCTGTGCAGCCCTGGCTTTCCTGGAACTGGTTCTGTAGACCAGGTTGGTCAAACTCACAGAGCTCCACCTGCCTTGCCAACCAAGAGCTGTGACCTAGAGTTATGCACCACCACTGTCCAGCTTTGCTTTGAGATTTGTATGGTATGGTTTTGATTACATGGAATTGGTTATATCAAACTTGTATGGCTTTTTGAAGTAAAACCAAATAGTAAAAATAATTGATCTAATAGTTAGGATTGGTTAGATTAATATCATAATTCTGTTTTCTTATATTATGCTTTGTTTTTTTCTTTCAATCTGCCTGTGACTCTTTCTGCTCTCTGGTTTTAGAAGTACTGCTGAGTGGCCAGGTCAGTGCACAGCAGTTATCCAGTCCCTCAGCTGTCTGTAGACTCAAGTAAACCATCTTCTACACCTGCAGACTTGCCTTTGTTAGTACAGCCTTGGCTGTTCACATGCATGTTAATCCCAGAGACACCTTTCCTGTGTTTCCTCTGAATTAACCAACCTGTTAATTAAACAAGTAAATATGAATATTTTGTTTCCAGCCCCCATTTGCTTTAATTGGTTTGTAGTGCTAGTTGGAGTTTCTGATTATGTCCATGGTGTCATCTAGTTGATAGCCTGAATATTATATGTACAGCTTTTTAACTCTTTAAATTCTGGGCTTATTTGATGTATGCCCTTAATCCCAGCACTCAGGCAGCAGAGACAGAAGGATTTGTTTGTATTCAAAGCAGATCTTCATAGTGAGTTCCAGGCCAGCCAAATCTATATAGGAAGAGCCTGTCTCAAATAAATAAACTTTTTAATTATCTTCATGGGAACTTATTTGGCCTTCTTTGCAGCTCTGAGTTATGTAATGTTCTTTTTTAAGATGTTCTTTTTACTGGTGACCAAAACCAAGACAGTGGGTCAACAATGTAGGTTATCAAGAGAAAGCACTTGCAATGCAAGCCTGGTCACGTGAGTTCAATATCCTGAACGACAAGATGGAAGGAGAAAATTAACTCCCGCAGGTTGTCCCTGACCGCCACATGTGCATCATGACATGCACAGTATAAAATTAAAATTCTATGTTGTCTCTGAAATTTTTTGTTTTCATTCTAATTATTCATGTACAGTACATAAACTAAACTTTCTTTAGTGTGTTTTTTGTTTGTTTTCTTTTCAAACAGGGTTTCTCTATGTAGCCCTGGCTACCCTGGAACTCACGCTGTAGACCAGGCTGGCCTTTAACTCTGAGACCCACCTGCTTCGGCCTCCAAGTGCTGGGATTAAAAGCCTGCACCACCAGTGCCAGGCTGTGGTGTTTTATGATGTTAGCACTGGTGGAAATTATTGAATAAAAGCTGTAGAATTATATGTCATATTTACCACAATTCTGTAAGAGTAACCCAATATCACTTCAGCAGTAAATACTGTCTTCTGACTCTCCTTCAGCTTCTGGGATTTCTGAGAAGCCCTGCTCAATACAAGATGGACCCTGTGGTCTTGAGTTATATGGACAGTCTATTGCGACAATCAGATGTCTCACTATTGGACCCTCCAAACTGGCTCAACGACCACATTATTGGGTTTACCTTTGAATACTTTGCCAGTAGTCAGTTTCATGATTGCTCAGACCATGTCTGCTTCATCAGCCCTGAAGTCACCCAGTTCATTAAGTGCACCAGCAGCCCTGCAGAGATTGCCATGTTCCTTGAACCCCTGGATCTTCCCCACAAAAGAGTGGTATTCTTAGCCATCAATGATAATTCTAACCAGGCAGCCGGAGGTACCCACTGGAGTTTGTTGGTTTATCTCCAAGATAAAAATAGCTTCTTTCATTATGATTCCCATAGCAGGAGCAACTCAATCCATGCAAAACAGGTAGCAGAGAAACTGAAGGCTTTCTTAGGGAGCAAAGGAGACAAACTGGTCTTTGTGGAAGAGAAAGCCCCAGCTCAACAGAACAGCTATGACTGTGGGATGTACGTGATATGTAACACCGAGGCCTTGTGTCAAAATCTCTTTAGACGACAGCCGGAATCCCCACTGCAGCTCCTCACCCCGACATACATCACAAAGAAGAGGGGAGAATGGAAAGATCTAATTGCCAGACTTGCTAAAAAAAAAACCAAAGTAGCTACTGAAGAATGCTTGTGATGTTTGAAGTCTGGTCTTTCTGCCTTTCTCTATGGTGACAGCCTCAGTGCCTGAGGGAAAAACACTAGTAGATGAAAGTTTACTATTCCTGCTTCTTTATTGTTCTGAAAGAATGTCATCCTCTGCGTTCTCTGAATGGGAAGTTTCACTGTAACCCTGAGGAGAGCAGTGCATTCTGTGAAAATGTCTGGAACTTATGTACCAAAACCTTAAAAAAAAAAAAAAAAAACTCATTACACAGTTTCAAGTAAGAGTCTTCTTTTCTTGTTGGTATAAAACTATTGTCCCTTTTGGTCTCCCTTCCTCGTTGGCTTATTCCAAAGAAGTGATATTCCAAAGCAAACCAATAAGATATGAGATCTAAAGATGTGCCTGAAGAAAACAACAGAAGAACCAACATCTTTGTCTCATAGCCATAGTGAGAGGCATCTGACTGGAAGTGGATCGTTACCTAACTCCATTTATGGCCTTCGATTTATAAAAATAAGGTATTCTCTGGTGCAAAGGCTTTCCTGTCTGCAAATAATATAGATGCCTTTAGCTCATCTTTATCTATTTCCTGGAATGCTTTAAGAACATGGAACTTCATTAAAATAAATGCCTGTGGGCTGGGAAATAACTTTGAGGAAGAGCACCTGCTGTGGTGTGCAGGAAGCCTTGAACTCAATTCCACACTGCAGTAAATTTAACACAACAACCCCCCTGCTGGCGTGTGGCGCATCTCTTGTTTCCCTCAGTGAATAGGTGACTCAGCTCTAAGTGTAATGACTTCCCTTTGCTGTGTCCTTTACAGGTACATAGTCCCTCCCTTTATCTCACATGCTTTGGTTCTAAAACTCACAGTTGATAACTAACCAAGATTAGCTGTTATTTCAGACATGTTTCTACTTTTGGTAGCTATAGCTTTTACACTAATCTGGCATAATTGTTTTCAGTTATGTCGTGGTAATCTCCATACTGTCGATGATCTGAAACACAGAGGCAGTTTATTTTTTAAATATAAAGAAAGAAAAAAGTCACCTTTCTCAAACTTAATCCAAAATGCAGATGGTATAATTTTAAAATACGGAACTGGGCTAGAGAGATGGCTCAGCAGTTAAGAGCTCTTCCAAAGGCCCTGAGTTCAAATCCCAGCACCTACATGGTTGCTCAAAACCATCTGTAATGGGATCTGATGCCCTCTTCTGGTGTGTCTGAAGACAGTGGCAGTGTATTCACATACATGAAATAAATAATCTTTTTTAAAAAAGTGAAAATACAGAACCAAGACTCAGAAGAAATGTTATCCCCCACAAAGCTATTGATAAATTTTTCTAGTTGTTTCAAATAATTTACACAAAAAGTTGGACACACACATTAACTAGACCCCGATAACAATTTGTAATGCATATAGGATATAAAACCCAAAGATGTGATTCACCCACTGAAACTGACTTCAGCTACTTCTCCACTCTAATCCTGACCCTAGCCTTAATGACCCAGAATAACCTCTCCAGTCAGCAACTACAGAGGTGGATACTCAGTTCCCTGGAGCCAGGAAGGGGAAGATGATAAAACTATAAAAGCACAGGCTACACACAGGCTTCAGTGTATGGGATCTGAGGCAAATTAGAAAAAGCCAAAACAAAAGGGCGGGGGGGGCCCATTTCAAGTTAGTCTGTTTCAAACCAAGAGACTTAATAAAAGATAGGCAGGAAAATGTTAGAAACTGGCAATGAGCCATAGATGAAACAAACAGAACAGGGACACCAAGTATAGGGACATAGGTTCTGATAGGCCACCAGTGGAGACAAAGGCAGCAAGCAGTGTCATTTCAGTGACTGTTGACTTAGGCAGTTGATCTCCACGTCGGAGAGTCTGCCCTCTCAGGGGAAGGTTATCTTTCTTTCTTATTTATTTATTTATTTATTTATTTATTTATTTATTTATTAATATGTAAGTACACCGTAGCTATCTTCAGACACACCAGAAGGAAGCATCAGATCTCATTACAGATGGTTATGAGCCACCATGTGGTTGCTGGGATTTGAACTCAGGACCTTTGGTAGAGCAGTCAGTGCTCCTAACCACTGAGCCATCTCTCCAGCCCGGTTATCTTTCTGATAATACAAAGTCTACTTGTTTGTTTAAACATCAGCCTGTTTCCCCTTTAAAAGCTAATGCATGTGAGAGCACTCTTGTCTAATTCCCTAAGGTTTGTCCAGAATTATTTTTTAACTAAATTATTGTCTTTATTTAAAAATATAGAAATGCACAGTCTTTTTCTAAATACATAATGTGTTTGAAATCACACATTATGATAGTCTTTTTTAAAAAAAAAATATGTTGAGTAGCCTTTGTGAGACAGCCCAGAGGCTTAAGACACTTGTCACTAAACCTGATTTGACCTCCAGGTCCTACTTAGTAGGGTGGGAGAATTGGCTCCTTGTAAGTTGTCCTGTCTCCCAATGTACACCTTGGCACCCATGTAACTACTCACAATATATATAAATAAGTGTAAGAGAATCTTGAGTATATCATTTGAAAGTGTTGGCATTGTAAATAACAGATTTTGAGCTGACATATAGTATTTCACTAGATACTAGAATAGTCCATGAGCTATATACCTGCTTGACCATACACCATTAATGTAATACTAATAATTCTATACTACTAATATAAATAATTTAATGATACTATTAATATATTTTGATTTCAAATATCCTATTGTGCTGTTCCATAAATATATTTGAATATGTCTAACTGGGTCTCAACATGGAATTGAGAAGTTACCATATATAAACCCAACATTAGCTGGGTATTAGTATTACATATGTATTCTCTACCTCAGGGCTACACTTTGAGCCCTATTTTTTATTTTTTGACTTCATGTTTTTGGTTTGGTTTGGTTTTTTGAGAAATAGTTTATGTAGCCCTGGAACTCATTTTGTAGACCATTCTTTGTCCCATAAAATACATGTGCACATATTGCTATATTTTAAAGTACTAGATAACAATACAAAGGTTTTATACATATATAGTCATTTTTTTCTTGTCAGTTGTTTGTTTTCAGGGGTAGAGGAATTGAAAGTCTCTTGTAGCCCAGGCTGGCCTACAACATGATAGATAGACTCACCTTGGACTACTTCTGATCCTCAGACCTCCAGCTCTGGAGGGACAAGATTCCAGGTAAATGCCACCACCCCTGGCTAATCTCATTTATTCTAGCATTTTCCAGGTGGTCTTATTCCTGCCTTATAATAAGTAAATGCAACATCAATCATGCCGGCCTCTGTCTCCTCAGTCCCAGACCAATGCCTGGTAGTCCTTGCTTGAACATTTTCTAGTGCAGTCTTGCTTTCCATTCTGAATTGAACATGTTCTGCTGGTTCACTGCAGGAAGCAGCAATATCCACCATGTAACTGCTAGGCAGCAGAACCTGAAGGGTTACTGGCTTTGTTTTATACATTAGGTCATCTTTGGACTGACTCCTGATGTCGATGTACTGATCTAATGTTCTGGAAAAAACCCTACAGTGCACTTCCTATTTTAAATGGCCTTTCATATTCTTATATATGAAATATGGAGAATAAAACAAGAACAGACATCTGGATAATCTATTAAAAATGGGAAAGAAGGCTTTAGGAATGTGTCAAAAAGTCAGTACTAAGCAAAAATAAAGCGATTCTCCACAACATAGGAAAAACCAGTCACCAAGTTCCAAGATGAGGCTGAATTTTCACTAAGGAAAATGAAGTGTTAATGTACTCAAAGAGAATGTTCTTGTAGCTGGAGTCGGCTCAGTGGTTGAAAGCACTCACTCTTCTTGCAGAGGACCCAGGTTTGATCCCCAGCATACACATACATGGTGGCTCACAACCATTGAACTCCAGTTCCAAGGATTTGACACTCTGAATTCTGCTGGCACCAGGCACACATGAGGTACACACAAATATAGGCAAAATATATTTTTGTAAGTAAAATTAAAATGTTCCTGAGTTAGAAGCAACTAACAGGTCTGTGTGTCAAAGGACACAGCAACTGTCTTTAGTGCCCAAAATAGGGGGATGTTTTTATGCTGGAAAACAAAATTACTCTTAAACCCTGCAGTTTGTGTTAAAAGACAAGAAGGGCAGCTCTCTGGGTTTTCTTCACATACTAGTAACTAGTAATCCCCATGTAGGGCGGGCCCTTTCCCCACAGGGCAAGCTCAGACAAGATTTCTGAAGCAGTTCTGACCTAGACTCTGCTCTCCCAGCTCACACTCTGCTCAGCCCACACTTCACTCACACCCTCAACTCACATGCTCCTCACCACTGCCTTCTACCTGTGTCCCACCATCTCCGAGTTTCCACTCCTGACAGCTACCCTCTCCATCCGTGGACAGGGACTTTGTGCAAACAATTCCTTTATACATATATCTTTGGCCTTCACACGTTTCTGGCCAACAGCTTTAAATGTGTGAACTCTTATCTTTCAAAATCCATGAAGGCATGTCTCCCTCTAAATACTAGCTTGTTAACTTCCTCCTCCTCGGGGCCTCACCCAAGGTGTCTGTACTGGGCTTTGTAACTGCTTTCCTTCCTCCGGGTTCTCAACCCACTTTAATCTGGATTCTGCTCCTGTTCCTCCACATATGACCCTCGCTAGTACTTGTTATTTTATTAGCAGAGTACATAGCATTAAATCCTCCTTCTCAAACCATTCTTCCTTTAACTCACGTAAGACCCAGTTTTCTCTCTCCTGTCACTTTCTTGCCAATTTTTTCCCCCACACCCTGTATTCTCAGGGTTTAGTACCACAGCCCTATTCTCACCGGACACTACCAAGACTGATGACCAATGTTGGCACATAAGACCCATACTCCTCTTCCAATCTTCATCCTGGATGTCCATGTGCCTGCTGTGCATCTTCACATGGGGCTTCCCTAGCATCCTCACATGCACCAAATCCCAAAGCTCAACCATCTTTCCCCATCCAACCTGTTCCCCATTCTCTCCAGAGTCTCCTAGAAGTCCTCCTTTACTATTTCTCTCACATAACCACACCCATCTGCTTTCTAGTCCTGTCGATTCTACATGCAAATATCCTCTAATTCATGTTCTTCTGTTTCTGTCTCTCTGTGTGTCTGTCTGTGTCTCTTTGTGTCTGCCCCACCCCATTCCAAACAACCACTCTCATACCAGGTATGGTGATGAACACCTGTCATCCCAGCCCTTGGAAAGCAGAGGTGGGAAGAATATTGAAAGTCTGAGCCTGGTCTACACAGTGACTCCCAGGCCTGTAGTTCAGATGATTATAGAATGACAGCCCATCTGGAAAAGACAGAAACAAAACTGAGAAGACAGCCACTCTAAAGTATATTCCAGGGCGCTCATGCTCCCCAGACTCTACTCCTCTCTGTCTTCTGCCAGTGTCTTCAATACAGAGCTGGTTCCCCTACTCACCTCACCTCTTCACCAGCCCCTCATTCTACCTTAGACCCCTCTGTCCCTATTTTTTCCAACACGCACATTCTTTCCCCTAAACGTCTCACACAGGACTTGATTTGGCTCCGAGGTAGAGTGCTTGACTACCTAACACACATAAGGCCCTAGGATAGGAAGAGGAAGGACAGGGAGGTAGGGAGGGTTTAGTGAGCACCAGTCTGCTGATCCTCCTCAGGTGAATCCTCTCTGAGGCCCCAGACCCATTTGCTTCCCTTGTTTATTCCCAAAATCAGAAGTCCTCTCAGTGGGTCCAAATCATATCATTTTTGGTATTGTGTCTCTCCTACTAAGTTGTAAGAGAGACACCACAAAAGTACTCCATATGGTTTGCTAAATGGATAAATGATAATATAGAAACTATTTATCAAAGGAAAAAAAAAAAGAAGCCCACCTTCCTTCCGTGGCACAGCCACAGAAATCAAATGCTACACTAATCTATATGACTTTGCGCGCTTGCTTAAGACTGAGTTATCGGGGGAAGAGTCGATGAACTTAAGTAACCTGACAGAAAATAAGGAACCCACCAAACTGGCCAGTCTAGCTACGGACATCTTCTCAACTGCCCTGCTGCTTTCTCGGGGGTTTCACATTTTACCTAATTCCAACCCATGTGCAAGCACTATTTTAAAGGTAACAGGGAGTTAGTTATATCAGGCTAATAGAGTCATTTTCTAAGCCATGTTTGTCCCACTGTTGGATTTGGTTAGTTCTAACTTCAGGCTCTTAGGAATTCCACTGGTATAGCGATGCTTCAGTGACTTTCTTTTCAATTTTTTTCCCCTTAAAGGGCCAGGGAGATGCCTCAGTGGGTAAAGCATTTGCTGCCAAGTCCAGCGTCTGAGTTCAAACCTTGGAGATTCACATGGTGGAAGAAAAGCAACTCCTAGAGGTTGTTCTCCAATCTCTCCAGGTGCACATACAAAATAAAGTATATTAAAATGTTAGGTAAAATACTTAAGAATCAAAATCTCCTTGAGGAGTAAAAAGGTATGGTTTAGACATCCAAGCACTCTAGAAGTAGGTATAGTTACTATGTGTCAATTAAAAGAACATACCAGAGCAAGGGATGGTGAAACATGAACTATAATTCAGATCTTAGGAAATGGAAGCTGGAGGATCAGGAGTTCAAGACCCAGTCTCAGCCTCATGAGATCTTGTCTCAATGTCCTGCCCAATTCCCTCAAAAAAGCTATCAAGTATATGTACAGTTTACATTCTTTCAGATAGACAGCCAAAATGGTCTAAAAAATCAGTATGGACTGTTGTATAATATAAAACTATGTCTAGCTCCACATAGCTCTGCCAGTTTTAAGTTTTATGTTTGTTTATTTACTGACTTTTGAGACATACTATGTAACCCTGGCCAACCTGCAACTTGCTGTATAGACCAGGATGATCCTCAAACCTAAGGCACTCTTCCTACCTCCTGAGTGTTGGAATCACAGATGTGCACCATCATAAACAGCTTAAATTTCTTTTTTTTTTTTTCTTTTTTTCGGAGCTGGGGACCGAACTCAGGGCCTTGCGCTTGCTAGGCAAGCGCTCTACCACTGAGCTAAATTCCCAACCCCAACAGCTTAAATTTCTTTCTTGGAATTTAGCAGATAATAACTAATGTTTGTTTAGTCCTTTCTACATCCCAGGAACTTCTGAGGATGTGGCATGAATTTTCTTGTATGATAATCACTGTTGATCTGAAAGGAAAGCTGAGGTTAGATAGCTCTTACAGGGTTTTCTATTCCTCACCTCATACTGTACCCAAAAACTCAGATTTGGGAGCTTGTTGGATTTTGGATTACGGAAGGCTCAACCTGCACCATGTTTTATAACTTTTTTTTTTTTGGTTCTTTTTTTCGGAGCTGGGGACCAAACCCAGGGCCTTGCGCTTCCTAGGCAAGCGCTCTACCACTGAGCTAAATCCCCAACCCCGGCACCATGTTTTATTATCTTTAATTATTTGTAGGTATGGGTGTGTGCACTGGGCAGCCAGTGCCCACAGATACCAGAAGCATCAGCTCCTCTGGAGCTGAGGGTACAGACAGTTGTGAGCTGCCTGATGTGAGTGCTGGGAACCAAACTAGAGTCCTCTGGAAGAGCATCAAGTGATCTTAACCACTAAGCTATCTCTTCAGACTCAACCTGCCCAATTCATCCTTCTTTTGGAAAAAAGGACACTGAGACTTGGAGTTGCTCAAGCCAAGTAAATACAAGTTTAAATGCAGATATAGTGATTCCAAGTCATGTGTCCCTTTTCTGGTGGTAGTGGCAGTGCTGCTGCTGCTGATGATGATGATGATGATTGTGGTTGTGGTGGTGGTGGTGGTGGTGGTGGTGGTGGTGGTGGTGGGTGCATGAGAGAGGTGAGGGAGAGTTAGAGTTAATTTGTCTAGTGAAGCCCAGCCCAGGATAGCTTTAAACTTACTCTGTAACTGAGGATGACCTTGACCTCCTGATCCTGCCTTCCTTTCCCTCCAGTGCTGGGATTTACAGTGTGTGGCTCCAAGGCCAACCAGAATTTATGTTCTTAACCAACATGTGTTATTTCTTGATTGTTAGTGGTATTGGTGCTTTTTCTGTTTTCTTCAGTAGAGAGAGAATACTATTAGAGACAAAAGCTCCATGTAGCCTCCCTAGTCTCCAAGGGTGGAAGTGCACCCCTTTAATCCCAGCACTCAGGAGGCAGAGACCTTGGATCTCTGAGTTCAAGCCCACCCTGGTCTATAAGAGGGAGCTCCAGGACAGCCTGGGCTGCCCAAAGAAACCCCGTCTTGAAAAATCAAAATTAACTACTTAACTAATTAATTTTAAAAGGAGGGACTAAAAAGATGACTCAGTGGTCAGAGCACTGGCTGCTCTTACAGAAGACTTGGGTTTGATTCCCAGTGCCCACTCGGCAGCTCACAACTGTCTGTAACTCCAGTTCCAAAGGATCTGGTACTTCTCACATTTTTGGGACTCACACATATATATGGTGAACATTTCTGCATGCAAGCAAAATACACACATAACAAAGAAGTCTTAAACTTGACAGGTAAAGCAAAAAATATATTTTAAAAAAGACTAGTCATATGTGGACCAGGAGGATACAACACAGAGCAATTATTACAAATAATGAAGGAAAAGAAATTTGGGGTTGTCAATGGATATCTCAAATCGAGTGAGGCCTAGAACAGAAAGTCATGGTGAATGTCACGGAGATGGAAGCATTCTAGAAGCAGGCAGAAGACAGCAGGGGCTATGCAGGACACAGCTATTGAGGAATGTCTTACTACTGTAGAGAGTGGCTGTCCAGTTTCTCCAGTCAGACATCTACATGCTCAGTTTGAAGCTTTCTACTATGTACTGTAGCATTTTGCTAAGTCTATCAGGCATGTCCAACCTTTTGACATTGCAATGTGATGAAATTATTTACAAAGTTCACAGTGGGGAACTGTGCAATTGAGTTACCAAAAAAAAAAAAAAAATTGAAGAAAAAAAGGAGAAATTAAATGGCTCAGCACATAAAAGTGCCTGCTCTGCAAGCCTGAAGGCTGAGTGGGGAGACCACCATGACTGCCACCAACTCCTGACTGCTACACAGGTGCCGTCACACACACACACACACACACACACACACACACACACACACACACACACACACACACACTGACCTCTGAGATTCCGGTCAGTCAGTGCTACATAGTAAGACTCTGTCTCCTAAACAAAAATCCACAGAAGATACCTCTAGGCTTCTCCCCTACACTCAGGCTTCCTAACCCATCGCTCACTTAACATTCCCACTTGGCTAAAACTTGTCTCAGATTTAGCATGTTCAATACTGTAATTTCCCTTAATTATCAGTGGGGGTACAGTCGGATGACAGCTCAGGGAGTGGGCTGTCTCCTTCCACCCTTCGTGTCCCTGTGGTTAACTCAGCTTGTCAGACTTGGCAGCCTTTGCCCCCTGAGCCACCTCACCTCCCTCCAACACTCCATCTCCAATCTGTCTCTATATCCTTTCGAGCCACAAATCATGAAGTCCTGCTTAAGGTCCACAATTCCCTATCTCTGGTTTAACCTGCGTTCTTGCTTTCACATTGAGAACATATGCAAGATCAGTCCATTCTGTTTGTCTCCGCTTTTGGTCAGATTTTTTGGCATTCCCTAGTTTAAGTGCCTCTTGGGTAAGACGGGCTTGGGGGTAGATTGGGTAGGAACTGAATCCTGCTTTCAGCTACTCTCTTATCTCCAGGACATTATCTATCACATCAGTCTCTGTTCTGAACTGTTCTGATGCTCCTAACAACCTACTTCTGAAACCTCTTAGGCCCGGAAGTTCCTTAGCATCCAGATTTCCTGTGCCAAGGAAATGATTTTACTTTATCAGCTATTCCCAAAGTCAATAGACTTGATCGGAGTGCTAAGAAAATGCTTGCTGAGCTGGCTGCTGTTGCCCAGGGGCCGCGTGTATTCAGTAGTGTAGCACAAGACCTGGGTTCCCTCCCCAGCACTGTGCACACACGTGCGAACACACACACACACACAGCAACAACAAAAGTTTAAAAACCTGTCAATAGTCTGATGTAAATCTTTAATTACTGCCCATCCAGATACGTGATTTTTCAATTGGAGATAGTTTGTCCTCTCTACAAGAGACACTTGGCAATAGGAGGGGATAGTTTGGGTTGTCACAATCAGAGATAAGGGGTATATCAGCATGATATGCCTAAGCATCTTAACATAGAACAACCCCCCTATAATGAAGAATTATCCAGCCCCAAACACAAGGCCAGTGAGCAATTCATCTAGACTATTCTATGAGACTTTTAAAACCATCAGCTTATTCATCATTCCTAAGCTGTCATTCAGTAGCTCGGAAAGACTGAAGAAGTCTCACATCTTCACTGCAACATCGGATCCTAAGAGCTTTTGCAGGAGCCCTGCCTCTCTGAAGGGCTCACCTGCCTTCCTTCCCAACCCCATCCCTTTCTGACCTTACCCCACAAGCACATGACTCTCCTCTCATCGAAATCTCACTCAGGCTTTGAAGCCCACACATGCTGCACACCTATCCGCTGACTCAGTCTTACCCATAAGTCCCAAAGTTAGCTCATGCCTCTAGCTTGCCTCTCACTAAACTTCCTGAAGGTGATCCATGTCATATCTCAGACTTAATCTGTCTTAGTATTGACAGCCAAGTGTGAAAGCTTTGTGGCTATTCTAAGAGTCAAATGAGATACTGAGCATAAAAGCGCATTGTACAGGGCCTGATGTGCTGTTAAATGTTCAGAAAATGATAGTATCCTAGTATCTGCAGAAGCATACATTCAGGAGCTAATAAACTGCTCACATATAGTTGTGTGCTGGAGAGAGCATGGCATTCTGATTAGCCTGCTATTTGGAACTAGCAGCAAAGAAAAACTTCCATCAGAAATCCTACACCAACTAATACGCCTTCACGCTCCACTGAATCTAGGAGCAGTGGGTGTCACATTTTCCCAAGCCGTGCCCAAGCCAACCTTTCTGCGTTTAGCAAGTTAATGAACAGCTTGTGAGTAACTCTTGGCCCACTCCAGCCCAATTTAGAAGGCTGCCACGGGGATAAGATATCAATACGGCACAGCCTCTGCTCTGCTGGGGACCCAGCTCTGTAGTGTCCTCCTCTCCCCACCTGAGTGCTCCTGTGTTCTGTCACAGGAGAGTCTGAGGTCCTTAGAAAGAAGAAGTCAGCCCAGTGTGGTGAGGCCTCACACAGGCCTGGCCTTTCCCCCAGGCAGAAGAGAGACCTCGTTGGAGATCCTGTGAGAGAAGCGAGTGGGGGCATCACATTCCAAGCAGCTCCAGGTTTGGCTGGGAGCCAGGTGCTAAGTGCCAAACAAGAAGGAACACATTCCAGGGAGTCAGGGAGCCCTGCCGACATGAAGGGGCCCAGTAAGCAGGGCCCCCGCTGGGCACCAGGTGCTGCTCATCTGGAGATCAGTCATGCAGGGGAAGAACTCCAGTTTCTCTGGTTATTGATTCAGAGGCTTAAATGCCAACCCCCTTTCTCACACTGCTGGCAGACAAAGCATCTGTAAAAGTCACATGTCAAACCACCCTGTGTAAAGTAGAAGGAGGGTGCTGTTGACATCGTGCTTCACACCCAACCGGAGCCAGATTTCTTTCATTCTGTGCCCAAAAGAGGATGCTAATAACGACAAGGTCGGATGGGAGCAAGGAACCTGGGTTCTGTGTCCTTAGACACTTAGCTCCCCACCCTTGGCGTTCCACCCATGCTTTTCAGACACACCTGCCCTTCACACCAGCCAGCCCGTCTTCTTGGCAGCCAAACCTTTAGAAAAGCTAGAGGATCCTTGAAAGTGCTTGCCGGCCTTTCTCTACTCCGGGAGGCAGGCGGAGGCAATGAGGGGGCAGAGGGCAGAGCTATTTCTATTGGGGGGAGACGGCCCCACCAACTGTCTGAAGAGTCTGTCCTTCCATTACAAACCAGAAGCCTGGGCCAGATTTCACCCAGCAAGGAGATAAACTGGGAGGGACTTGTGCTGAGAATGACGTCTTGTTGCACTTTGCTGCCACCTGGTGGGGTATTTTGTTTTCTCTCTATCTTGCAGAGCAAATGTCCTGGAAGAAATTTCTCTTAATCATTATCTTACTTCTGTGGCAGAACAGCTGTGGGGAGCTCATCTACGTGGCAGGTGTCCTAGGGACACGGTAGTCAGTTGCAAGGGCCCTGCTGGCTGCGTGGGCACCTGGGGTGGAATTCTTAGTCTCATGATACTTTGGCTAGGCTGAGATTCGTGCACCCCTCACTCCTGAGAGCTCTTTCCACTAGAATCCCTCTCCCTTTGGGACCATGTCCCCTCTACTCAAGCACTACCACGGATATTCATCTCATGATCTCTGCCAGTAAGATTAGTTCATTTCAACAAAAACTGAGAAAGATGGGATCGATTGTGTGCCCTGCCTGCGACGCTGCTGCTTCTGAGGATGAGAAGTGGGAGTGTAGTTTGAAAAGGTTTCTTGGACTTTTCCTACGTTCTTCAGAAGTCTGCAACTGGTCAGCCATATTTTCCAGTTACATCCAAATGTTTATTTCTTCTAGTCCCAGAAAGCACTTGGCTTCAGCAACCACTAAACAACCTACCACCCCAAACTTTCAACTCCTTTGAGTACATATCTGTGGTGATTTGAGAAGGAATGGTCCCATAGGTTCATGTGTTTGAATGTTTGACCAGAGGCACTATTAGGAGGTGTGGCCTTACTGGAGGAAGCATCACTATGGGGGTTAAGGTCTCCTATGCTCAAACTATGCCCCAGTCTCCTTCTGCTGCCTGAGGATCAGGATGTAGAGTGCTCAGCTCTCTAACATCATATGTCTGCCTGTGCACTGCCATGCTTCCTACCATGGTAATAATGAACTAAACTTCTTAAACTGTAAGCCAACCTCAAAAGTTTTCCTTTATGAGAGTTGCCATGATAGTCATGGTGTCTTTTTGTAGCAATAAAACCTACTAAGACAGTATCCCAAAATGAATGACTAGGTTATCTATTTTTAATTTTTTGTTTAGATTAAAAAAATCATTTGTCTTGTCACAGCAGCAATGGCCTTCCTTCCCTTGGTGCTGGGAAGGAGTGCAAGGTCTTGATCAAGCCACTCGTGCGTTCTCCTATCCCAGCCATAAGACACATGCCCTCCTTTCATCAGAGCAGCAGAGGTCAGTGCACCATCTCCTCGTCGACACCTGTAATTTTCTGCGTGACAGCACCTTCCTAACCATTGTGACAGCCTCTTCGTGATTTTTAACTTGAGTAGAAAAGCTGATCGGTTTTTTAATTGGGTATTGACTATTTTCTAAAAATCCTTTGCCTATTTTCTAATTGGGTTATTTGTTGTTGTTGTTGTTGGTGTTGGTGGTGGTGGTGGTGGTGGTGGTGGTGGTGGTGGTGGTGGTGGTGGTGGTGGTGGTGGTTGTGGTAGTGGTAGTGTGAAATGGAAATTTTTGGTTTCTTTGGAGACTCAGTTGTGGTTTTGATGTTTTTTTCTGGAAACCGTTGATATTTTGCTGAAGCAGACACATAAGAGGATGTTTTGCTGAGGTGGACATGTGAGAGGATGTGTGATGTTTGGAAGGAGTATAAACAGAACCTAACAGTGAAGGATGCTCATTGGTTCGCCTCACAGCACTTTGCTCGTCTTTGCTGATCTTCACTTGTTGTGACTTTGTAGAGAGAAAAGCATCATGGAACTTCTTCCAGCTGCTTCTTGTCGCTTCCACAGACACCTGCCAGTTTGGCCGAGCTTCCATTTTTCTGGATCAAGCTGCTGCACTGATTTGTGTTTGGTGTTTGCTGATCAGGCTGGACTGCCACTAAAGATTTGTGTTTGGAATCACCCCAAAGAACTACTTCTAAACTCTCCACATCCCCCATTTCCTTATGAACCTCTCTTCTCCTCTACTTCTGGTCAGTGGGCTAGAGGAGAGGTTGAAGCATTTGAGAACTCTTATTAAAGTAGGTTTTGAAAAATCTAAGCCTACAGTGGTGGGTGGTTGGGGTTTTTTTTGTTTTGTTTTGTTTTGTTTTTGTTTGGTTTGTTGTTGTTGATTGTCTGAGGTAGGGTTTCTCTATTTAGTCCTGGCTGCCTTGGAACTCACTCTGTATATCAGGATGTCCTGGAACTTACAGAAATCCCCCTGCTGTGCCTCCTGACTGGTGGGATTAAAGGCATGCACTACCACCATGGTAGTTTACTTCTCTAGCCTCTTTAAATTTAGTTCTGTTATTGTATTATTGTTGTTGTGTATAGTGCGTGTGTAGGCACATGAATGCCATGGTATGTTATGTGGAGTCAGTTCCCTGTGCTCAAACGAAAGTAGTCAGACATGTATGACAAATGATTTGCCCACTTAGCTGTATGCCCAGCCCTCCAGCCTCATTTTTTAAAGTATTTTATTATTTACTTATTAGTATTGTGAGTATGTGTTCTTGATGGGGTTGGGGTGAGTGCATGTGTGAAGCTCAGAGCACAGTTTTGTGGTCAGTTCTCTGCTTCCAGCTTTACATGGGTCCCAGAGTCCAAGTGCAAATGCTTGAGGCTTGTGCAGCAAAGACATCTACCTACTGAGCCATCTCATCAGCCTCTCACACGTTTTTTATTACTCCTACCACACTTAACTGGTATTCTAGAGTCATGTAGATGGTTTCTCTGTTTCTTAAACATAAATGTTCTTTCCCAACTGAACCCACTTGCAGAAATGGCTCTGGTTCCAGCTAAGTGTGGTGTCAGAGGACTTTCTTGATGACCCTGCATGAAGCCAGTTTCCTCCTTATCTTACATCACAGCTTTTCCTTTATGGAACCCAACCAGGAGCTACATTACCCAGCCGTGCACACACTTATTAGAACTCACCTTTATGTGGAACTCCATCTTCATGTGAAATTTAAGTCAAGCTCCAGTGCCTAGCATGCTGGCACACAGTGTGGATTCAGTAATATTTATTGAGTGAATACCCTACTAGAAGAGGGCAGAAAGGTTGGAAGAAAAGGTTGATATGGTCCAGCGAGAGGGCTCTGCAAGTAAAGTGCTTGCTGCACAAGCCTGCCAACTGGAGGTCCATCCCCAGAATGTACACATAACATAATTTAAAAATTATGGTTAAGGGCTGGAGAGATGGCTCAGCGGTTAAGAGCACCCGACTGCTCTTCCAGAGGTCCTGAGTTCAATTCCCAGCAGCCACATGGTGGCTCACAACCATCTGTAATGGGATCCAATGCCCTCTTCTGGTGTATCTGAAGACAGCTACAGTGTACTTATATATAATAAATGAATAAATCTTTAAAAAATTATGGTTAAACTAAAAATGTTATATTAGTCAAGCATGGTAGCATATACTTGAAATGGCAGCCCGCAGGAGGCTACTGCAAGAAGATAGAGTTCAAGGGCAGCCGAGGCGACATAGCCAGATCCTGGGCCAAAGGAAGTTTTAAGAGGGATGGGAAGATGGCTCCACAGATAGAAGTGCTTGTGTGCAAGTATGAGGCCCTGAGTGCAGATCCTCAGAACCCTGTAAAGGCAGATATGGCACCAGATGTGGCAGTGTGAATGTCTGCAACCCCAGTGCTCCCACCCAGGGACAGAAGGCAGAGACAGAAAAGTCCTAGGAGCCTTGGTACAAGCAACCCTGTCTCAAACAAGATGGTCTCCATATACCTCATGGCCATGCACACCCACATTTATATACATGACTTTGCAAAAAATATTAAACAAAGTTTTAATTTTAAAAAGGTAAACGTGGGGCTGGAGAGATGGCTCAGCAGTTAAGAGCACCCGACTGCTCTTCCAGAGGTCATGAGTTCAATTCCCAGCAACCACATGGTGGCTCACAACCATCTGTAATGGGATCCAATGCCCTCTTCTGGTGTGTCTGAAGACAGCTACAGTATACTTACATATAATAAATGAATAAATCTTTAAAAAAAAAAAGAAAGGTAAAAAAAAAAGATAAACTTGACCACAGGCGTGCACCATGATAAAGCAGGCCATGTGAAACTGTTGCTTTGAACTTATAATGAGCTTATGGAATGAAACATATCAATATCCTTCTGTAACTTCCTTTTCTGTAATAGTTTATCTGTGAGGTAAAATTTTGTAAAGAACTTTTGTCTAAGGTTTAAAAAAAAGACTAAAAAAAAAATAATCATGGCTGTTGGGTTCTCCCCCATCTACCGTGCTATCGTGTGTGTGTGTGTGTGTGTGTGTGTGTGTGTGTGTGTCTGTTTCTTCCTTCCTTTTTTTCCTTTGTTACTTTTTCTTTTCCTTTCTCTGTGAAATTACCAAAAGCCATCAGCTTTTGGACCCAGAATAGCAAGAGAGAGTTAAATTGCCAGAAATCATTAGCCTCTGACCACCAGAACAGTAAGAGAGAATTTGCCTGCCACTGTGTCCCACCTCAGTACCTGACCCTGTTGGAGCTAGCCCCTGGCATGCATATAAGTATGAAGGATAAAGATCAATGTCAGATGTCTTCATTGATGACTATCTTTAAAAGAAGAGTGTGGGTGCGTGTGTGTGTGTGTGTGTGTGTGTGTGTGTGTGCGCGCGCGCGCGCGCGCGCGCGCGCCAGAGCACAAGCATATATGTGCCTGGTGCTCCTGGGGAGGCCAAAAGAGGGCATCAGATACCCTGGAATTAGAGTTGCACATAGTTGTGAGCTGTGTGTTGTGGAGGCTGAGAACCTAACCTAGTCCTCTGCAAAAGGACCAAGAAGTTGTAAGCCCTGAGCCATCTCTTCAGCCTTCCACCTTACTTTTTGAGACACAGTCTCTGCAAACATGGAGTTCATTGATTTGCTTAGGCTGGCTGTTCTGTGAGTCCAGAGATTATCTATCTCTGTTTCTTCCATGCTGGGTGACCAAGTGCGTGCCCAGTTTGTTTTTGTTTTGTTTGATCTGACCTCAGGTCCTTATGCTTACCTGCTAAGTACATTACTGAGTTGTCTCCTACCAAAATAAACAAAAGTGATTTTATATGTATTGGCGCTTGGCCTACACGTGTGGCTGCTCTTCTTGAAGACTTGGATTCAGTACCCTAACTACTGTCTAACAACTGTCTGTCACTCTAGTTCCAGAGGATCGAATGCCCTCCTCTGACCTCTGTGGGTACTGTATACATGTGGATAGACACCAGGTAAACATAAAAAATAAATAAAATCTCAAAAAAATTAAGATAAAAATGGGGACTGGAGAGATGGCTCAATGAAGTGCCAGCCACACAAGCATGATGGCCTGAGTTTATCCTACCACCTAAAAAAGCCAGGTATGGTGGAGCATGCTTACAACTGTAGCACTAGGAAGATGAAAACAAGATCCACTGGGGCTGACTAGGCTAGGCTAGCCTACTCTCATCTCAGTACAGCCCATTGAGAGATCCAAGCCGGCCCAACTGACCATCTATTCCGTGAAGTACTGGAGCATGAAGGGGTCAGTCCTGCAGGATCTGAACAACAACAGGATCCGACAGGAGTCCCAGTGAGGATCCAGTACTAATGGTGTAACAGAAGCCAGAGGCCTCCAACCAGACCAATGCCTCGTTGCAAGTAAAGTTGCATGAACAAAAGTCCACACTGCAGTTTCCATGGAGAAATTTTTTTAAATGCACTAATTTTTTTTCTTTCGGGGGGGAAGATTGCAATTATAGAAGGCAGATACAGAGGGATAGGGGAAATGAGTGGGGTTGGGGTGCATGGTGTGAAATTCAAAAGAATCAATAAAAAATTAAGAGAGAGAGCTCCTGTCTCAAAGTGAATGGTGCCTGAAGAACAATACCCAAAATTGTCCTCAAATACACAAACACCACACACACACACACACACACACACACACACACACACACAAGCATGCACAAAGTGAAATCCACAGGACACTAGAAAAATCAAGGTTTTTATTTTTTAAAAAACATTTTTTTCAGTACCTGGGAATTAACCTGTTTTTCAAAGGCTGATGCCAGGGTGGAACAGCCCACTCTTGTTGAACCAAACCCTCAGAGAACCGGAGGGGCATTAGCCAGTGCAATCAGGAATGTATAAATACCCACAGATCATGAATGATCACAACTGTCACACAGCTCCTCCAGAGGAGCAGGACGGGCAACCACGGGGAGGAGCAAAGAGAGGACCCTTCAGAGGCATGGACACACCCATATCACTCAAAGCTCTGGCCTCAAGTCTACCTCCAAAGTCAGCTAGCTGCCCTACAGCCCGCCTCCTGCCCTCTCAGCCATGGTTGGAGAATGGGCTTTCCAGAGCATGTTGGCACAGCCTTGTGACTTGGCACCTCTCATGAACCCTGGCTCAACCTAGCAAGGCTCAGAGAATGGATCCGTACTCTCACGTCTCAGCAGGGACCAGGGAGGGAAAGCACTGGGGCAAGGAGGATTGTTTCTGTTATATGATGGGAAACACAAAAGGATGGATGGGCACTGGAGGATGGGCATCTGACAGTGTGGCCCTGGAAGGAGGACCAAATGGGCACTGGGCTTCACCTGAGATGTAAAGATTTGGTACAAATAGCATACAAGGCTGGGCTCCATGTTCAATCCTAGGAACCAGAATAGGGAGATGATGGAGAGCCCTCCAGTCTAAGCTCAGGAAGTTGTCACCCACTGTCCCTTTCTCCAGTCCTGCTGGGATTTGTCCTGAATGAGACAACCACAGCCCTGCAATCATTTCCACCAGGGTTTCCTCCCCCAGTTAACTTGACAGCACAAGAGGAAGGGGGAACAGTGGCTATTCCCAGTACCACTCCACCCACCACCTGTACCTTTCCTTAATACCACGGACTTCCTCCCTAAGACCCTTCTAGAACCTTCAAAGCCACTGTCTTAGCAGATGAGAGTCCTGAGGAGATGAACAAGAGTTCTTTTTAGGAAAAAAGTAGATGGGGAAGATTCTCTACGGCAAAACCATCAGTGTGCACCAATCTCACCATCTACCCATCCTCTCCCACCAAGGGAGTCAGAGATCTCCTCACCTGGTCTCTGCATGGAGCCTGTCCTTACTTATGATCACTGGAATCCTATGGAATGTCCTAGAGCACATGGACTGCAGGTCCATGGCATGAGTGAGCTCTGCCAAGAAGGCCACCGCTGCAGCTGGATCTCACTGCCCAGTCAAACCACCCCGACAAGTGCAGGTGGCCATGCAGGAAGTATACCAGCCACTAGACCTTAAATAAAATTCCCTGCCTTCCTATTGCTAATGTCTAGGACCTTGGGAATGTCTGTGACCAATGGGAATAGACCTACCACCAAATACCCAAGTACCGGTTCCCCTTGTCCTACCAAGGAGGAGACTGCTCCAGAATGGGAGTTCTGGGACCTCCAATCTCAGCCCTACACCCTTCCTCTCCTGCAGGTGGCATCTTCCCAAATTCAGCTAGACAACTCTTGCAGGGCCAGCCCAGAGTCACCCAGCTCAGCTCAGAACACTAAGATTGGTCTCTTGATAAGCCCTGCTCTCTTCTCCACATCCCAATCTTCCCAAAGGCCCCAGTGCTCCCTGAAGGAAAGTCCTGTGGGCTCCAGAACAAAGATTCTGAGAGACCTGAGTGAGATCACAGAATGCTGGTAGGGATGCAGCAGAGCCCACACAGCAGTTTGTGCCTCCGTTATTTCTCCAGCACACACACACACACACACTCCCTACACTCACTAGAGTGTGTCATGTGACAGCAAGCAGCAATCCAGGTATCAAAGCCCTTCATCCCCAGAGGTGGCCCCTAGGGCTCTGTAGGTGTGCCAGAGCCATTGCTTACAATAAAACAAGGTGAGTGGTCGCTGGAGCTTAGTGTGCAGAACTCTTCAACTGATTAAAACACAAAAACAGTCTAACATTTTGTTTGAGTCCAAAAATTGTAGGAGCCAGTTAATCTGTAAACAAGTACTTCAGATCGCGCACTGGGGAAGAAGTGTTGGGGGAGGGGTCTGGAGGAAGGATCTAGAATAAGTTCTTCATACTCAGTCCCAGCACAGCTGCAGTATAAACCCCAGGAATCCTTGGCAGAGACAGCACCCAGAGCATCCTTGGTTAAGGTGTGCAGATGAAGACCAAATGGCTGTTACCTGCACACAAGAAAGATGCTTAGGTCAGAGGAAAGGCCTGAGTGAGATCTGTGTACCCTGCACACACACCCAACCCTGCTTAGGACCAAATTCAATCAGTGGCACCCTGGCCCTTCCCTTCTATCCCAAAGGTATTGGGAAGAGAAAGGGCCTTACCTGTCCCTTGGGAGTGGACTGCCCCAGTTCAGGGAACATAACTGCTGCTCCAGCCGGGAGATTCGGAATGCCAGATAGGACGAGGACAGGACTAGAAAGCAGATCCTAGAGAAACAGACAACGAGGGCTTGACTCTTGTCTTGTTCTTGATTTTCTGGCTTTGTTTTGATTTAAATATTTATTTGTATTCATGTGTGTGCAGAGGCCAGAAGAGGGCATCAGATCACCTATACCTGGAGTTCCAAGTGGTTGTGAACTGTCTGCTGTGGCTGCTAGGAGACAGAACTCCCGTGTAGACTTAACTGTCTGCTCTGATTAAAGAACTCTATTTTGGAGGTGCCCATCCTCCACCCTCTTCTCCCATATCATCTCAATTCACTCCATCTAACATTTGGTACCAAAACCAGGAAGGGGTTTTGGGGTCCCACATCCCAGCCCTCCCTCTCTGGGTGCCCTTTCCTATCTCCCCTTACCCACCTCCATCTTTGTGAGACCCAAACCACTGAGTGCACGGCTGCTTGCCCAGCTTACTAGGTCTTAACAGCCATCCATCTCAAGCTGAAACCTCTGAGGTTTTAGTCCAAGTAAATGAGTTTGGGTCTTCTATCTGCCTTCCTTTTTCTATCCTGCCCCCTTTACTATCTCCCAAAATCAAGAGCAGAGGCTCACTGCCAACTGTCTACTGGCTTGCACCCACCCCAAATCACTGGAAGGGAAAAGACACCGAATGTTAACCTATGGCTTTCATGTGCATGGGCATATACATGCACTCACATACATTTGAACATGCATACATCATATGCATGTTAAAAAATAAAATAAAGCAGGAGAGGGAGGCAGACAAGCCAGGGGTCCTGAAAAGTGTCCTGACAATAAGCAGTGAGGGAACGTGTGTTTCCCTGGCTACTATTTCTCTCAGTGATCTGATGGGCTCCTTAATTCTGTTAGCCCCTTCTCTTCCCAAGCCAGGGAAGCAACTGTTCCTTTTCTCAACAGTTTGCACTGTCTCTTATCACAGCACTGCCTGAATTCTAAACACAGGAACTCAGAAATAAAGCTGGAAGGATGAGCCACGAGGCCTTCAGAAACCGCCCAAGAGCTTGAAGTTGACTTGAACATTCCCTCGAGTCTACGTAATAACCACTCCACCCTCTAAACCCTGATTTCAAACACCTAATCCCCCCCCAGTATAAACACCTACATCACAAAGATGACCTTGAGGAGCCGGGAATCCCACAGCCTCAACTCCTGGTCCGTGGTGGGCTCTTCCTCCAATGCATCTTTCTCACAGACGGCCTCTGCAATGGGAGAGCAGCTAGATATCTTCCTGGGGCGTGAGGGGCCCCAGCCAGAGTGGGGCAGCTCCCCTCCCACCCAGCCCCCACATCATGTGCTGAAGCTGCCTGGGCTCTTGGATTTTCCATATGGAATTGGACAAAGAAAGAAACGCCTCTCAGAAGCCTGGCCAGCCATGCCGCGCCCTTTGCATAGAAGAGAAACGGTTAAGCCTCGAAAGCAGTTGCCACAGATGAGATCCTGAACTCACCAGACCCTGGAGGCTTCATGGAGGAAAAGCAGCTATCGGTGGAGTCTGTGGGTATCCGAGAGACACAAGAGATGTTGTCTGGGAGTGACAGGGATGGGGAGGCTGAGCACGCTTTTCTCCACTTCATCTCAGGGATGAGGACTTCCTGCAGAGAAGACAGAACTGAGTATCTCTTCCTACAACACATCTCTCTTAGCTACCCTCTGGGTGTACCCTCCCTCTGCCAAGAAAACATCTTCTATGTATTAATAACTTTAATTATATTATTCAGTATAATTACTAAAATGACATTTGGTTGAATTTTACATCACTTAAAATAATTTCAAACATGGGAGAGCACCAACTGACTACTCTTCTAAAGGTCCTGAGTTCAATTCCCAGCAACCATATGGTGGATCACAACAATCTGTAACGGAATCCAATGCCTTCTTCTGGTGCATCTGAAGACAGCAACAGTGTACTCATATACATAAAATGAATAAATAAACCTTAAAAATAATAATTTCAAACATATATACAATGCATCATTTCTCCTACAAGCATGGGCAGCTTGCCAGTAGTTAAATCACCAAAGAAAATAAGAACCCCTCCCCCAAAACAATATCTGTGAAGTCCACAGTGGAAAAGTATAGTGGCTATGTTAGGTCAGACAATCTGGTACATGCTCAGATCTGAGTCCAAGACGGCCTCGAATGGTACAAATTATGGCCTCTCCTAAACCAGGCTCTTAACTGAACCAGCCACTGACCTTGGCAGAGGTGACTTGCAGTTCCTATCAATACAGCAGGGAACATCGCCTTCTACCCCTTGCATGGTGTTCCGTATACCCCATGCTTGGCTAAATGCTTAATAGTTACTGAGGAGGGGCCAAACACCTTGAGGCCACTGTCATTCCATCCCTGCCCTCAAACTCAGCTCTCCCTACCCCAGGGCCTCAGCTCCCAGAGACCACTGGAATCTGGAATCTCAGCAAGGCAGAAGTCTGGGTTGTCTGTGACAGCCTTGAGGTTCCTTTTAAAATGGTTTTGTGTGTGTGTGTGTGTGTGTGTGTGTGTGTGTGTGTGTGTGTGTGTGTGTGTGTATCCCCTAGAGCTCGAGTTACAGATGGTTGTGAACCACCATAAAGATGCTGAGAATTGAACTCAGGTCCTCTGCAAAAGCAGCAACCACTCTTAACCACTGAATGCTATTAACACTGAGCCACCTCTGTAGCCCCTGGCCTTGGAGTTCCTCTCTAAGAATATGTCTGTGGCTTTGAAGGTCCTCCCTCCTCCACCAGAAGAAAGAGTGGATGACTGGCTCTGCATCCATCTGGCCCAGCTGGCCAGTGTTGGAAGGATAGGCTTCTGTTCGGAGAGAGCTAGTCTGCTAAGGGCCTCTGTGGTCTGCTAAGGGCCTCTGTGGTCTGCATGGCATGTAGTCTAGGACACTCTCTGACACAATATGGCCGCTGACTCTAGAACCTGGTGCGCTAATTCTTCATGGTGGTCCCAAAGTTTTGAAGACCTGCTCGCTCTTAGGCCCTTGCTCCCAGCCACAGCTCTCACCGGGGACTCGAGTTCCGCTTCTTCCGGAAATTTCCGTATACTCAGACTCTTCTTGCTGGAAGGCTAGGGAGAAAAGGGAACAGGCAAGATCAAACCTGTGAATAAGGTACCTGGTGTCAGGCAAAGCCCAGGTCACGGCAGTGTGTTAGGGCGTATTTCATATGACTGTAGAGGGGCAAATCCCAGGCAACTAACTCTTTTCCTTCTATACCCCTGCTCCTCCCTACTTCTCCTTGTTCACCCTGGCCAGAGGACATACTGAGAAGCAGCCATGTGCTCCTGTCTATTTGCATACCGAGGAGGCACGAGTGAGGCAAACGTACACATGAGCACACCCAAGGACAAACCAAAAGATGTTCAGTGATGCTCGGTCCAAGTACAGCCTCTGGTGCTCTGAGCCCCCACGTTCTCCCATTCTCCTCTCCTCTCCCATCCCCTCTTCTTCTTCTTCTTCTTCTTCTTCTTCTTCTTCTTCTCCTTCTTCTTCTTCTTCTTCTTCTTCTTCTCTCTCTCTCTCTCTCTCTCTCTCTCTCTCTCTCTCTCTCTCTCTCTCTCTCTCTGCCCCCATTCCCCATGCTAGAGAGACAGGCTAATCTCCCCTAACAGCCTCCTCCCAAGACCTGAGTGCAGTCTCCCAGCTCAACCCTTGCCTCTGGGTTCCATACCTGTAGGTGAGTGCAGACCCTCCTCAGCATGTCATATACGCTGTCCCGGGAAAGCAGAGACACAAACACATACTGAGCCGTGAAAAGAAAACAGAAGCACTAGGGTAAGCTGGGACTTCTTAATCCAGGGGCTGGGGAGGGGGTAAGCCCCGAGGTTTATGGGGCCGTGGCAACCAACAAGACCTCCCACCTGGGAAAGCTTCTCCAAGCTCATTAGCCTGAAACACCTGCTGGAATGCTACCTTGCAGGGACAAGTAAGGGTCTAGGAGTAGGCCAGTGTTGGGACCTGAATTTCTGGAGCTATGATGGGGAAAGGACAGGAGATGTTGGCCCAGAGACTCACAGACCTTCTGGCTGGTGTTTGTGGTGATGGCCAGTCCGTTGGGAAGGAGCCGTGCCATCTTGTGCTTTTTGATCAATTGCACAGATGCCACAGGAATGACCACCTGAGAGAGAGAGAGAGAGAGAGAGAGAGAGAGAGAGAGAGAGAGAGAGATGCTTCTCTTAGGACTTACCCTACAAGAACACAGACCCTCAGCTCTCTCCACTGGCTCTCCATAGCTAACACTCAGCTAATGTTGCTCACCCTGGGGAAGCCATGTTGTGTGTGGTAGCAGGCAGGCATCTAGAACTTCCACTTTCTCATTTGGGGTGCCCTTCCAACTATTCCCCCTCCTTGCCCCAGCCTTGATAACTCACTGCTTTAGAGTCCGAGTCCCCTGAGCTGGCTCTTAGTGACTCCCCCTAAAAAGGACACTGTCCTCGGACCCTGAAAGCATTTCTGAAATACATGAAGCTAGCATAACTTAGCTGTCACTGTTCAGGCCAGATGTATGGTCAAGATCAGGCCTATGTTTCAGAAGAACCACTTCCCTGCACATGGGATGAAATAACTTGATACTGCTCATCCAACCAGTGACAGGCCTCACCATGTGCTGAGCACACAGAGGGACAGGAATGGCTTGAGGCATGCCCACAGGACAGAAGACCGTCCCTGGGCAGGGGCCTTCCTGGGTAACAGCAACTCATCATTACTACCTTGATATCCTTGCCAAAGAGGCTAGCATGGAAGCAAAGCCAGTTGGGCGAAATATAGAGCCGACCATGGAGAAGGAGGTCTCTCTGGAGGGCACAGGAACACACTGAGAAGTCACAGGAGAAGAGACAGCCATGAGTAAGGTTATCCCAGAGAACCAACTTTTCACCTGTCCTCAAACTCTCCTGTCCCCACCCCAAACAATCTATCCACAAGCACTCGAAGGACCCTTCCAAGAATCCTGAGTGTCCCACCCCACCTCACCAGACTGCTAGATGTTTTCTCTTTCTCCATTACCCACGAGGTCTAAACAACTTCCAGTCCAGATCTCCAGCACTGGATTTCTGTTGCCTCAGGATGAGACTTTACCCTGCCCTGAGAAGGGGGTCTAGATTGTGCAAATATCCCTCCATGCTCAGTGAGAGGCCTTGGAAGGGGACAACACTCACTGGTGAGAGGGAACAGAAAAATGGCAGTCTCACCTTTTGTCAAGCAAACCTGTCTAATTCAACTCTACATCCCAAACCACCCCGATTCCTCATGCTTTTGAAGAAAAAAGGACCAAGTGCCTCTAAATTGTTCCCTTATGTAAATTAAGCATAAAGGTAGCCCAAGTAGATGACCTGGGTGCTCACCAGCCATGTGCTGGAAACTGCTCACCTTTGACGACCATCTCCTCCAAGGGGATATCTTTGAACAGCTTGTGGTATTGTTGGTTGTATTTGTTTAGTAGTGTCTGCAAATGTAAGACCAGCTCTGTGATGCTACAGGCTAGAGATCAGACCAGACAGGGCCTCGCTCCAGCCCTCAGGAGATAACCATAGGGACCCCCTGGGAAACAGGTATGAAGGGCTAAGCCTAGCTCATCCTGTTAGAGTTGAGTTCTGACAGGGAGCCAGTGACTAGAGGGGACACATTATCCCCACCAAGGCAAGGGCACTCACTCAGGTCTCCTGGGTTCTTGCTATAACAGGCTTGTAGTGTAGCCAAGGGGCCAATAGTGAGTTTGGGCATCCCAGGGCACTTCCCTCAGTGAGCAGTACAAAGGCAGCCCACACACACTTACCCCTTCCCGGCCATACTTCTTTATCTCTTCACCCTTTGAGCCTTCTGACCAGTGCAGACTGCAAAGGAGACATTCCATTCCAGGCACAAGAAACCCTTGAGTCCTGCCCATGTATCCTCAGTGCCAATTCTGCCCTGGCTTTGAGCCAGAAGATTGGAGCAGAGATTGGAGACTAAGGCCCTTCTCTAAGAAGCACCGTAAAGTGATAAGAACTTCAAGCACACTGCTCCTCTCTGGGGAAGGGCACTCACAGGGCCCCTTCTCAAGAAGAAGCGCCACACGCAGGAAGGTATGCTTGGCCTGAGCAGCCCAAGATGCTGGGTGCAGACACTCGGATTTCTCTAGCCAAGGAGTGAGCAGAGGCACAAGCAATGCGGATTCAGGGACCACAGTTGGGAGGTAAACAAGGTGGAAGCATTAGACTCACAGCTCCAGGGCCATGATCTGGACAGATCTGTCCTCCTTGAAGCCTCCTTGGGCAGCCTGCAGTTCCTCATTGAGATACTCAGCACACTCAATGACTTACTGAGGCTGCTGAACTCACTGAAATGCTTAGCTTTGCCCTGGCCAGGTGGGCGGGGTGAAGACGAGTAACCTGAGAAGCCTGGCCCTGCTAGGTCCCACTGCACAGGGGCGGGCTGGAGGGTGGGAGGAAGAGGCCTCAGCAGTCTGGGTCCAACCTATAAGGCATGCTAAGGGATCCCCCTCCCCTTCCATCCCTCCATCCCTCCCACTCTCGCTCTGTCTCTCTGTCTGTCTCTCTGTCTCTGTCTCTATCTCTCTCTCCCTCTCCCTCTCCCCCCCTCTCTCTCTCTCATTTGTATGTGTGCAGGTATGCATGCTTGTGTGCTTGTGCTTGTGTGTGTATATATACTTTTATATGAGAGAGAGAGAGAGAGAGAGAGAGAGAATGCACGTGTGTGCATGCCAGAGGATAACCTTGAATGTCATTCTTAGGAAAGCTTTTCACCTCCTTTAAGGCAGTGTCTCTCACTAGTCCAATTAGGCCAGACTGGCTGGCCAGTAGGCCTTGCAGATCCTCCTGTTTCTACCTCCCCAGAATTACAAACACACACCAACATAACGGGCCCTTTTCCTTTCACATGGGGCTTGGGATTGAATTCAGGTCCTCACGCTTAGACAGACAAGTACTTTGCTAGCTGAGGCATCTTCCCAGCCCCTTAAAGTCCCCTTGATAGCCAGGTTATAGCCTGACAATCCCCACCCTTCCCAGTCCCTGATTGGAAAGGGGCCTCACCTGCTATCTGGGGGCTCCTGGACCTTTCCTGGTTTCTCCATGCAGGACACATGGCTTTTCAGAGGCGCCATCTTCCCATGCATTTGTTGGTTGCTAGAGGGAAATGTGTCCGTGTTAGAAAGGGAACTTTGGGGGCATCTTTTCCTATTAGCCCCACTGTGCCCAGGGCAGCTGCTCTGACTCTCTCCCCTTTGATGTACAGAGTAAAGTTTAAGATGTCATAGTTTGGAGCCACCTTCAAATGCTGTGCCCATTAACCCAGTGGCCAGCATTCCGAGAGGGGACTCATGTCTCCACACCCAAGCACTACCCTGCTTTTCTCACCCCAGCAATCTGAAAGGCAAAAATACATCCTCTTTATTTGCATGTTGTCACTGATAGGTGTCTTCCACAGCACATTGCCTAGAAACCTAAAACTCAGTTAATGCCTGGCCCAGAAAAAAATAAAAATCAGTCTGTCAACCTTCTTTTAACTCCTAGGCAACTGCTAGTCCGGCAGAGTGGAGCCTCCTGCCCCGCCCTTGAGGAAGAACACAGACTTGTTCATACTGAAAGCAGAAGTTTGAAAGGTGCCCAGGCAGCTACTGTAAACTATCAGATTCTGGGAGAGGCCCCTTTATCAAATGTTAGAGATGTGGAGGGCGGATTGCAGTCTGCCTACCTGTGAGTGTAGCTGGGATGGGTGCGGCTGCCCCAGACTAGGAAGTGGTGGCCTCAGTCACCTTCAGACAGTTGGAGTACCTCAGCCATAATAGCCAAACTATTTAAAAAATGTCTCAACTTGGAAGGAAGGAAATGTCCTTCCCCTGGGCAGGTGGGCCCCCCAGGAGTCCCACAGACTAGGATTCTTCCCTTCCAGCTTTTCCATCAGTAAAGCCTGAGATTTCAGCATAGCCCCAGCTGAATGAACTTAGGTATTCTTAAGGAAGAAGGGTGGCCAAGAAGCAGGGTCAAGGCAGGGCAGTTCAGAGTCTAGAATATGTAACAAGGTCCTGTGTGCTGGTCCTGCTGATGTAAACAGCTGTTGGCTGAAGCCTGAGAATCCCAAAGGCTCAGTTCCTCAGTTCTGTGACCAGACCACGGCAAAGCTCTCTTTCTTCAGGCTGGGGAGAGAGCTCAGTCTGTGAAGTATTTCCATGCAAAATCAAATCTGAGAACCCACCTAACAGAAGACGTGGGGCACACACATTGAAACCCCAGGCCTGGGAAAACAAAGGCAGGCAGTGGGCTCACTGGGCAGCTAGCCAGACCTACTAGGAAAGCTTCAGGCCAATGAAAGATTGTCAGCTCCTGAGGAACACCACCCAACGCGGCTGATCTTTGACTTCCACATGTGTCTGCACATATGCACATATACAACTGCAACATATGTGTGTGCCCTCACATACAAACAAACAAGCAGCTTATCTTCTTTAGAATTACAGTCTTAGCCCAAGGTCTCCCAGGACCCTTGGAGTTTTTCCACTCTGACATCCCCCAACCATAATACTGCCCATGTCAGGAAACTTAACCCCATTAAGGGACAGGCCCTGTCCAGGGTTACATTGTAAAGGTCCAGGCAAACCTCACTCATAAAACTGGCCTAGTCACATGTGACCTGGTGACCTCTGTACTCAACCTCACAGAAGGTTTGACACATACATCACCATACACAAGTATACACTGTGTGCCATTTCAGTGGGTGATGGGCATCTCGTATCTAGCACCTGAAGATCACCCCACCCAGTGATGTCACAGGCATCCTCCACCATGTTTGCACAGCAGCAAAATCTACTCCAGACACAGTTCTCAGTATAGTTCTCTGTGGTGAAATGAGACATGATTGTATTTTACCAAATGAAGTGACAGGTTATGTTAGTGATTCGACCCTCAGATCCGAAGGTTAGTTTCTGGCTGGATGTGTCTGGTTTTATCACTTTCCACATCACAGAGGTTTTTTTCTTTTTTTTTTTTTTCTTTTTTCTTTTCTTTTTTTCGGAGCTGGGGACCAAACCCAGGGCCTTGCGTTTGCTAGGCAAGCGCTCTACCACTGAGCTAAATCCCCAACCCGAGGTTTTTTTCTTAACCTTTATGTATTCTCTGTAGAGAATATGCTAAGAATAAAGCACTTATAAATGAAGCCATCCATTCCATTACAAAATTCCCTAATTGCTGGGGAGCGGTAGCACACATCTTTGATCCCAGCACATTGGAGGCAGAGGCAGGTGGATCTCTGTGAATTCAAGGCCAGCCTGGTCTACAGAGTGAGTTCCCCTGGATCTACAGCTGCCTGTGACTGGGAGCTGCCTCATGTAAGTGCTGGGTAAAACCCAGGTCCTCTGCAAGATCAGGACATGCTCTTAACCACTGAGCCATCTCTCCAGCCCAAAATTTGTATTTCTTCACTCAAAGCCACAATAATGAAAAGGATGGAATGGGGAAATGGCAACATCTTTCAACAGTAAAGGGAGGACCAAGAACTGGAAAACTCAAGGTTCTCTCCTGAGCTGAGCCAGGTCTAACCCAGGCAAGCAAGCCTAGGGGAGGGCGCAGCAGGGGTCTGCAGCAGGGGTCTGGAGCCCTTGGCAGGTACAGAACTCCTGCCCAATCCCATCCTTTCCTCCCACCTTCTCTCCTACACTCCCTCCCTCCCTCCCTCCTTGGAAACTTACTGAGGTTATCACTGCTCCTGGCCTGGGGTCTAGCCTGGGCAACAGAGTGGGTTGGGCAGCAGCAAAGGGAGAGGCCGAGAAGTGGTGGTGTGAGAGCAAAGAAAGGCAAGGGAGTCAGGAGCGAGGATGCAAGTCTAGCTGCCTCCCACAGACATCACAGAGAGGTCCCATGGGTCAATATCCTCCCTGACAGACACTCCCAAATCTAGATCTCTAACCTGGACAACTCATTCCCTGCTGAGTCCCAGTGACCACAAAAGGGTCGACCTCTCCCCAGTTACCTCCATCCAGAATCCTCAGCTCATTCTCTTTCCACCACCATCACCACCACCACCATGATGCCCCCCACCCCACCCCATGGTTCCGAAAGTGTGACCACCACTTAATCACAATGTCTATTTCACCATTGAAGATACAGCAGGCAGGCCCACGCAACCTCTCCCTGGCCAAGCCTGCCCCCGCCTCACCCTCGCTCACTCTCTCTCTCCAGCACCCACAGTCATCTGCAACCCAGATCTGCCCCTGCCTTTCTCTGCTGACTGCCCTGCAGCTCCTGCCTGTGGCCCACTCTCCTAGTCTTCCAGTTTCTCCTCACCCCTCTCTCTTTGCTGATTTTTTTGGGACAGGCTCTCACTATGGAGCCCCAGTTGTCCTGGACAGACTTAACTCATTGTGTAGACCAAGTGGGATCTCAAAGACACCCACCTGTCTCTGACTTCCCGATGCTGGAATTAGAGTTTGCCACCATGTCCAGCCCTGAAGCTCTTTCTCCACTCACAGTTGCTGCTCTACCTCAGGCACTCACTCTCCTTGCCAGAGCCCCTCACAGTGGAGCTCCCTTGCCCTGCTTATCTACCAGGAGAGTTCCGGGCCTCCTTTGAACTGTCTCAGCCCTCCCCTGTACGGAATGTGTGGGCCACTCCCATCTCCCTCACTGGCCCCTCCCCTCTGTGCTCCTCACCCTTCCCCTGCTCCGTTCACTCCTTCCTCAGGTGACTCCAGGCTCTGCATCCCTCACCATCAGCAGTCAGTGCTGGAGAGAGAAAGAGAGGACACACACACACACACACGCATGCGTGCAAGGACACAAGGACATGGACACACACAGAGAGAGAATATGCATGCTATTGCCTAGTGGAAAAGGAAGAGAAGGGACGGGCAGATGGACAGATGGATGACAGAAGCTGGCAAGCTCACCCACACTGGATCCTTCCTTTCAGGAGCCCTGGTCTGTGAGGGAGGCAGGCAGTCCTGGCCTAGCACCAGGCACTAACTCAGCCTACCTTGACTGACTGATCTAGAGGGACACAGACGGCACATAGAAGCACAAAGAGAACCAGCTGTGGTGCACACATCTGTAATCCCGCACTCGGGAAACAAAGGCATCAGGACCAGGATTCATGGCCATCCTTGACTACACACTGAATTCCAGGCCAGCCAGGATATGAGAGACTGTCTCTAAAATAGAAGGAAAGAGAAGAGAAGAGAGAATAAGGGGGAGAAGACAGGGAGGAGAAAGGAGATAGGTAGGAAGAGGAGGAGGAGGAGAAAAAGAGGAAGAGAAAGAAGAGAAGGAAAAGAAGTGTTTGGTTTCAGACCCTGGGACAAGGGGCTGAGGTGCATATTTTACATATCAGGATCTCCCAGCATCCCTCAGTCCCCACCTGGCATACCCTACCCCTAAACTTGAACTATCCAGACAGGGGCTGCACTGCCCTTCCCCAAGAAGCTCTTCCCTATAGAATCTAGACATTTTGGTCTCTCACCCTCTCTCCCCTTCGCCTTCTCTCTCTTCTCTCTCTGCGCCCTTTCTCTCTTCCTCTCCCCCTCCCCACATTTCTCTCTCCCCATGTTAACTTCCCTAGTCTCTTGGGGCCTTGGGGCCAGTGAACTCACCTGAGAGCAGCTTCCCAATAAACCTGCCTTTAGTAAAATCTAATCTGGCTTGAACTGGCTCATTTCATCAATGGAGAAATAGCCTATCAAGAAGAAATAGAAGGAGAAGGAAGAGGAAAGAAGACAACAGGAGAAGAGGATGATCACAAGACGATGTGAAATATCTATTGTGTTGAACACATAGACAAACCCTGCAGCCTCCATTGTAGGAGGCTGCACCCCTCCAGGCCTGTCTGTGCCCCCTAACAATGCTCCCCAAGTTTACTAGCCCCTTCCCAACCTCAAAGCAGTGCTCATCTGAGCCCCTGCACGTAGCAGTGCCTATGGGCTGAAATCTCAGCCAGGCCCTGATCCCCTGAACCAGAAGGGCCCTACAGCTCCCAGGGGAGTGGTGACTTCTCTCCTAGGAAGGTACCCACACTCTCCCAGGTTGACTTCTTGTGGATTTCTGAAGTACCGGAGCTCCTTGTGGGTCCTGCCAACTCTTCTCAAAGCCAGGCCCAGTGCCAATGCCACCTTCACAGTCAGCCAAGACACTAAGCCTCTGTGGTCTCCAGGGAGAGAACTGCTAACAACACTGCTGTCCTCAGACAAAGGCCACATCACCATGCAGGCCCCTGACAAGACAAACCCGAAAGATGTGGAAGCGGCCACAAGGAACAGGAAGCTGGGTAGACTTCTGGCCTGGGTAGAGCTTCTAAAGCCAAGGCTCGGCAGCTGAGCTTGGGTTGAGATTCTGCCAAATCCTCCAAGCCTCTCCTCCCCACTCTCATGTCTCAGCTCACCTCCCACCTAACAGAGGAAGGACACCTCGTGTGAGCATTGATGTGGAATCTTCTCACTGATTCACTTTCAGATGACAAGACAGACGAACAAACAAAAACAACGCTGTGGTTGGACAAGTCCTTAGTTCCTGCCCTCAGAGGCTAAGGCAGAGGGAGGCGAGGTCAAAGCCATCCTACAATATATAGTATGTCTAAGGATAGTCCGAGCTATATCTAAGAAATAAAAGTGTCTGAGAAGATAACCCAGTGAGTAAAGCATTTGCCAGGCAAGCATGAGGATCTGAGCTCAAATCCTCAGGACCCAAGCAGAGCTCACTGTAACTCAGTGCTCTGAGAAGCTGAGACAGGAGAGTCCTCTGAAGCTTGAGGACCAGCTAGCCTGGCTTACAACAGCAGTAGAGCTCCAAAATGAAAATAAAAATAAAAATAAATTTAAAAAAGAAAGAAAGAAAAAGAAAAGAGCCTGTTTCAAACGAGATGGGAGGACAGCACTGACACCTTAAGCTGTCTTCTGACCCCCACTTATCTGTGCCCACCCACACAAACACCTATAAAAGAAAAAAAATAAAGAAGAGGAGGAAGCCTGAGCCCTCCTGTTTAAGAGTAGTTACCTCAGTCTCTAAAGTTGTACTGTTCAATACTTCACTTTTCCTTCCTGCCTGCCTTCCTTCCTTCCTTCCTTCCTTCCTTCCTTCCTTCCTTCCCTCCTCTCCCCAACCCCCTCTGATAGGGTCTTTCTATATAGCTCTGGCTGTATTGCAACTCACTAAGTAAATCAGGCTGGCCCTGAACTCGAGATCACCTCTGGGGTTGAGTTTAGCTCAGGACTAAAGGTGTCATAAGGCCATCAGTTAGGTCAATCAAAAAAGAACACAAAAAAAAAAAAAAATCACACCTTGGGGGGCTGGAAAGAGATGGTCAGTGGCTAGAGCCCGACTGCTCTTCAAAGGTCCTGAGTTCAATTCCCAGCAACCACATGGTGGCTCACAACCATCTATAAAGAAATCCGATGCCCTCTTCTGGTGTATCTGAAGACAGCTACAGTGTACTTACATATAATAAATGAATAAATCTTTAAAAATAAAATCACACCTGGACACCAGCCCCCTCTTGTGCCTTCTGGCTTTGCCCCTACCATCCCAAGAAGCATCATCCTGACATCCGACAGTTGACTCCCTGTGCTTCCTGTCCGGCAGAGTGGGACTACATCATCTGTCTCCCAGTGCATTTGAGAGACTGAAAGGCACACCCACAGTGCTGTATGTCTGTCTGTTTGGGTCTTGATTTTTTTGAGACAGTCTCCTGTAGCCCATGTTGGCTCGGAACTTGCTATGTAGCTGCAGATAACTTCGAACTTCTGATCTTCCTGCTTCCATCTCCCACATGCTAGGGTTACAGACCTATGCCACCATGCCCAGTTCATGCACTGTTAGGGATTGAACCATAGGGACGAGTGCAAGACCTTGTGCTAACGTGTTAGGCTGGCACTCTTCCAAATGAGTTCTATCTCTAGCACATGCCGTATCGTACGTGTAAAGTGCATTTTCACTAGCCCCTCCACTGTATGGATACACTGTAACTGAGTGCTTCCCCGTTACTAGCGACAGGCTTCTTCCCGTTACTAGCGACAGGCGTGGGCAGTCTCCAGGTTTGGCTTGTTATGAAAGCAACAAAACCTCTGCTGCGGGCCTTGTGAACCCAAGTCTGCGCTCCTGTGGGTGACACTGGACGGCAGCATTGCTGGGTCACAGGGCAGGTCACAAGCTTCTGGCTTTCAAATGCTCCAAGGTGAACTGAAATCAGCAGCCAGAGTTAAGAAGCCACTGGAAGAACCCGCCCACTGTGTCCTCTCTTTGGGGTGCACAGGGAAGAACATGCCTCCTTCCTCCCAAGGCCAGTTGGCTTGACCGGACCAAGAACCTAGGGTCCTGACCATACCAAGTTTCAGGCACAGACAGGGTGGGAGGCTCCCCCTTGTCTGCCAAGGCCACGAAGCCCATTTCCCGTGCTCCGCCAGGAAGTGTTACAGGTTGGTTTTTACCATGTGGCACAAGGTAGTTTGGTATCCCTGGAAGAATAACACAGAATTCTTTGAATGGCAAGATCCCCCTGAGGACAAATAGGACAACATGTATGGAGTCACTGATATGCTAAAATGTGAGGATAAAAAGGGTTTCCTTCTTGTGCAAAAATAATTCTGTGGTTGCTATCTTTTTTTAAAAAAAAGATTTATTTATTTATTTAATGTACACTGTCACTCTCTTCAGATACACCAGAAGAGGGCATCAGATCTCATTACAGATGGTTGTGAGCCACCATGTGGTTGCTGGGAATTGAACTCAGGACCTCTGGAGAGCACTCTTAACCACTGAGCCATCTCTCCAGCCCCCTGTAGTTGCTATCTTGAGGCTACACCTAGACAACATGTTTATTGAGAAAATGGCTAAACTCTTCTGACTAGAATGGGGAGGGGGACAGAGACAGGAGAATCCCACAGCTAAATTTCATACTGGTACAGTGGGGCAGGATTAGTAAATTGGAGGTCCCGATCCAATGGCCCCAACTCAGCAACTCTGGAAAATGGCTCTCAGAGGAACTACACTTGTCATAGGCCCTGCCCAAAGAAGGGTCTGAGCCATCTAGACTAGGAATGGACTGTTTCCTTTTACTGTTTAGGGAAGCTCTGAGAGGAAACAGGTATGTGGTGGGCAGAGGCTCTTTATCTGGAGACGATAGAAAGATCACACCACAGCAGCCAGAAGCGCGTGTGTGCTCCAGACCCAAGCAACGCCATCTGCACTTGGCCAGGAGTTTCCTGGTAATCACGTTCCCTTTCCAATGAGGCCAAGCTGGGAAACGGAAGATGGGGGCAGTGTGCAGTCAGTGCGAACAGCAGCGGGAGCTGTGCAGATGGTCTATAGGAAGGTCTAGAGCCAAGCAAGAGACTACAGAGTACAGACCCAGGGGGTCACAGGCCAGACCTCCAGCCTAGGAGAGAGCAGAGGGATCTGCTGTCCTTGGCTGTCCGTTAACTTCCACTTCTGCTTGCAGTGCCCAGTGCTTGCAGCCAAACCTTCAGGCCAGGTTTGCCCCAAACGTGTACCAGGCACAAAGGTTAGATGTCATTTAGGCCATAGATGGGGCAAGTTGTGCTGCCTGCATTCCCTGGCTGGAGAATGGGAAGCAGCTGGATTCTGTGACCTTATGGGGCTGGACCACCATGGTGAGTCCAACAGCTAACCCTAGGTCATGGCCACATGGGCATGAGTCTCGAGGGCCAGGAAGAGGAAGGACTGAAGGGCACATTCAAGCTTCCTTAGCCCAAGGAACTATGTTCCTTTCTGGGGTGGTCTATGACAAACAGTGAACAGGTCCAGCTCAGGTTGCCGACCATCTGACCCTCAGTCCAGCTCTAGCCCTGTGAGAACAAAGCACTCCCAGCTAATGGCCCTCCCTCGTTCCTGAGTACCTGGAGAACATCATATGATTCACACTCCAGTCTAGACGGTTGTCCTTCTTTCCTGGTACCATGTATCCAGTAGCCTCAACTCACATTGTAGGACAACCTTGGATCTGAACTTCTGTCCTCTACCTCTAGAGTGGCTAGGATTACAGTCATTTGCCACCAAACCCAGGATCAGTGGTGGGGACAGAACCTGGAGCTTCATGGATGCTAGACAAGCACTCTCCCAACTGAGCCACATCCCGTGCCCATGGTGCCCTTTTCAATATAGCACACTCCAGAGATTCTGCCCCACCCCTTGTAACTTTCCCTGGATGCAGGGTAAGGCCACAACTCCTCGAATAGACCCTAGGAGAGAGGATTGTAAAGAAACCAAAGAGGTACTCCGGAGCTGAGGGGACGGCCCAGAAGCCCTTCTGGGGAACGGAGCTCTTCTCTACTCAAAGAACAAACAAGCTAGGCGAGCTAGCAGCTCAGGCACAGGCATGGGCAGGCTCAGCTACCTGGGAGGTGGATGCCGGCTAAACAAGAACGAGCTCTAACCCTATCAGGAGTTTCTCCTCCCTTCAGGGAGCTCAAAGACCCCTGTTTTCCTACCCGGTAGAGAGCAAGGGTTGAGAGCAAGGCTGCCTCCATCTTCTTACTGTGGCAGCTAAGGTATTTATTTGCCTGTGTGTCTTGCTTCAGCCCAGATCTGCCCTGCCCCCCAAGTTCTTCACTGCTTGGGTGACTGGACCACCCCCTCGTGGTCTGAACCCTTTTCTCCTGTTTCCTGACCTCCAAACCCAAGTCTGGGCTCTGAGGCTGCCAAAGGGACATAGCTCCTTGTGAAATAGAGGTCACAGCAAGGTGCTCAGCTGGCCTCACCCTGGAGAAGAGGGGGTGGGGCGGGCTGATAGCTGCTCTTCTCAGCTGTGGCTGGGCTATGCTTGGCCAGCCTGCTCCTGCCCAATCCCCTTGTCCTCGTCCTCTAGCACCTCTCCTCCCTGAAGCTGTACCTGCGTCCAGGGATAGAAGTGACCTCCATCCTGTCCCGAAACGTCCTGGGCTGAGTCCTAGCACTCAGTCTCTCACATTCCAGGGACTTGCCCAGTTCCATGCATACAGTTAGTGCTCAATAATAGTCCAAGGGCTAAACAAACACTCCCAGCCGAAGGGCTCCTCTATGTGTACAGTTTGTTCAGAAATGGAGGGCTCTTAAGGTACAGACACAAGCCTGAGGTGATAGCATTCTCTGGTTGGACCTTGAACCTCTGGAGATCCTGTCACTGCTTCAGAGCCTCTACAAAATAAAAGCACATAAAATCCTCTTGCTTATGTGCTGTATGATGATCTGAAAGGGGTCAAAGTGAAATCCGAAGTGGGGAGGGGTCCCTACAGCCCTGCCCTTTGAGCTTCTAATCCCTTACCAGTACAATGAGAGCTATAGCCCCATGTCCCACCACACTCCTTGAAGGATTCATAGAGGTCTAGCTAGCTCCTTCCCCACAGAACTAACAACATGGGAACACGACCGGGCCTCATGGGCACCCACAAAGCTCCATACATGCCTTGAATGCCTAAATCTTTCCTTTGACCTATGACACGAGGAAGCAAGGGGCTGCAGGAAAAGGCATTTGGGCTCCTAGGCTGCACCAACAATGGGCTCCCACCTGCCTACCAGGAGACACAGCTCCTCAGACCCAGCCACCCTCACTGTCCCTCCCTCCTCCACAGGAAGTTTTCAGACAGCCATTGCTGTTTCTGTCCTGCACAGAGCACAAACGTCTGTGGAATGGAAACAGTCACTAGGAAGACAGTCAGGGACAAACAGCTGAAACCCAGGAGCTCCCCTTATGGGACACCCAGACTTTCCTACGGAGCCTGGGCCACATTGGGGGAAGCAGTGGGTTCTGCAAACCGACTGGCTGTCACCAAGCCCAGCAGCAGTGCCCACAGCTGGGGCAGCATCTGTTAAGCTGGCCCCCCTGGATCTGATGACAGACCACTTTTTTTTGGCAGGCTCCTTGGGACCTAGCCATCTCCACACAAGAAGCTGGCCATTCAGGTCTAGAAACAGACTTGCATTCAGTCAGAAACAGAACACCCCTGTACTCCCAGTGGCTACTCTTCTGAAGGGAGGTGCAGACAACCTTGGCCACACAGATCCCCCGACTCAGGCTGCCAGGGGTGTGGCTAGTCTCCAATGACAAGTCAGCTCTGTCTACCGTGGATACTGTCCAGCAGAACCCACTCTAGCCTCTGAGGATGTCCATCTCAGAATTGCCGTGGCCCCACAGACGCACCAGACTCTGCTCAGAACCACAGGCAACTGCAAGGCCCTAGGGCCCTGGGAGAGACAGGGTGGGGTGGAGGCAGGGAGGCAGGCCAGGAACCACAACTTCTGCCGGGGCTTTGAAGAAGCCGCTGTCGCTTTCTGGGACAAGAAAGTCTCCACTTAGGAGGTAAAAAGCAGAGGCCAGGAAGCTAGATGACCTACCCTGCCCTCTGTTAGAAGGACTTCTGACCCAGAAGGGGAGCATGCTCAGAGGACTGCCAGCTCCCCTCCCTCCTGCCCTCTTTCTACAGATACCAATTGTAAAAGGAATGCTTGCCATCTGACTTTGGGTAAGTGCTGTGTGTTCCAGGAAAGGAAAGTAAGGGCCTACCCACAACACGCCTGCCCAGGGAGGCAGACACGAAACAAATATTTACATAAACCAGTACGTAATTATAAGTCTATAATGTACACCCCGAGGAAAATCACGGGAGCCAGGAGAAACTCTGTCAGGGGTGGGGCTCACCTGCAGCCGGCAAGGGTGACTCTTCTAGCACAAAGGCCCTGCAGCTGATCTCCACTGGATGGGTCACCAGATGGTGGTGGCCACAGAGGGGTCATTAGAGAGGTCAAAGGGCAGGAGGCCAGAGGTGTGGGACTGCATGAGGCACTAACAGAGGCCCTGTGAACAGTCCTGATGAATAGTAAGGAGGTGAGTAGTGAGGCCAGAGGTGGCCAGAGCTGGATACTACAGACCCTGTGAGCCTCAGTGTGAGTCACTACCCACAAGCAGTGGGTTCCCAGAGAAGGGATTTAAAAGAAAGGGAGAATACTAGCGACTTTGGGGTATTTTTAGCATAAATATTTTTATTAAATTATTTATGTGTATAGATGTGGATGCATGTGTGCCTATGGAGGTCAGAAGGTAACTTCAGACAGTTGGTTCTTTCCACCATGTGGTTTTCAGGGACTGACTTAGGCTTGTTAAACCATCAAGCTGGCTCAACACTAAACTGTATCTTTAAAATGGTTAAGAGGCTAAGTTTTATGTTATGTGGATTTTGTAAATCACACTGCATTCACTCATTCATTCGTTTCGAGGCAGGGCCTCACGATGTCTCACAGAAGTCAGCTTGCCTCTGCCTCCCAAGTGCTGGGATTAAATGAATATGCTACCAACACCCAGCTTGACAGTTTAAAAAAGAACCCGCAACCCAACAGAAAGACCGATAGCCCTATTAAAGAGTGGCACATATTTGAAGCACTTTCTCAAAAGAAGATACTAATGTGCAGGAAGCGTGTTAAAAGGCCATCAACAAATTGTGTTCGCGCGCTGCCGCCGCTCTCTAACACCAGTGCCGCCTCTCGCTTGCTGAGCTCCAGCCGAAGGAGAAGAGGGGTGAGTAAGGAGGTGCCCATAGCATGGCTCGTACAAAGCAGACTGCCTGCAAATCCACCAGTGGTGAAGCACCCAGGAAACAACTGGCTACAAAAGCCGCTCGCAAGAGTGCGCCCTCTACTGGAGGGGTGAAGGAGCCTCATCGTTACAGGCCTGGTACTGTAGCACTCAGTGAAATCAGATGCTGTCAGAAGTCCACTGAACTTCTGATTCCCAAACTCCCCTTTCAGCGTCTGGTGCGAGAAATGGCTCAGGACTTCAAAACAGACCTGCGCTTCCAGGAGGCAGCGATTGGTGCTTTGCAGCAGGCAAGTGAGGCCTATCTGGTTGGCCATTCTGAAGATACCAACCTGTGTGCTATCCATGCCAAACATGTAACAATTATGCCAAAAGACATCCAGCTAGCACGCCACATACGCGGAGAACATGCTTAAGAGTCCACTATGAGGGGAAACATTTCATTCTCAAAAGAAATTTTTTTCCTCTTCTTCCTGTTATCAGTAGGTCTGAAAGTTAGTTATTTTTTCCATGGGGTCAAAGGTACCTAAGTCTATGATTGGGAGTGGAAACACAGGGGACAGAATCAGGTATTGGCAGTTTCTCCACGTTCATTTGTGTGTGAATTTTCATATAAATGCACGATGTAAAGCATTAATGCAAGCAAAATGTTCAGTGGACACATTTCAATACTTCAACTTTATAACAATTATAAATAAACCTGGTAAAATTTTCTGGACAATGCCAGCATTTGGATTTTTTTAAAATAAGTAAATTTCTTATTGATAGGGGGAAAAAAGCCATCAACACCCTTCATCACCAGGGGAAGAGAATCAAAGCCACAAAGCATGCCACTCCACGTCCCAGAAGATGGCTGTTGATGAAGGTGGGGGTGGGACTGTGGAGAGCAGGACCCTTTCTCCCACTGGTAGGAATGTGAAATAGGGCAGGTACTTTGGGAAACAACCTGGTGGTCCTTCGAACCGCTGAAGTTACCATACAACCTGGCAAACAGCCGAAGGCACATACAAACAAGAGTGAAAATGCGTGTTCAGAGGCTGGAGAGGGGGGCTTGTCTGCTCTTCCAGAGGACCAGAGTTCAGTTCCACTACCCACATCACAGTTCACGAACACCCGCCACTCCAGCTCCTGGGCGCCTCTAGGCCTCTGTGGGCACTTCACATGCACATACCCACGCACAGACATCTCTCCAGCCCCCAATTAAATAATTCAAAGCAATGAAACAGATAAACAAAAGTGCGTGTCCACACAGAATACTCTGCATGAGTCTACAGCAGCATTATTCAGAAAAGCCAAGGGATAAAAATGGCCCAAACCGCCAAACACTCAACAGATAAACAAAATATTTCTATTTAGCTCTCAAATAGAGGCCCAACAAACAAAAATCACTGACACGCTAAGCTCAAATGGGTCTTTAAAAAAACAAACAAAACAAAACAAAAAACAAAACCTCATGCAGTGGCATAGGAAGGGGTGGCTGATTGCAGTGAACACAGATGAGGGAAGAGGACGTCAGGTCCCCGGAGCTAGTTACGGGTAGTCAGAGCCAGCTGGAGCAGGCTGGGAACCCAACCTAGCCGCTCTAAACTACAGAGCCATCCCTCTAGCCCCCATAAGAAGACCTTTACAGGGCTGGAGAGATGGCTCAGTGGTTAAGAGCACTGACTGCTCTTCCAGAGGTCCTGAGTTCAAATCCCAGCAACTACATGGTGGCTCACAACCATCTGTAATGAGATCTTATGCCCTCTTCTGGTGTGTCTGAAGACAGCTACAGTGTACTCACATATAATAACTAAGTAAATAAATCTTGTTTAAAAAAAAAAAAAAAAGGGGTTGGGGATTTGGCTCAGTGGTAGGGCGCTTGCCTAGCATGCGCAAGGCCCTGGGTTCGGTCCCCAGCTCCAAAAAAAAAGAAAAAAGGACCTTTGCAATGCTGTTAATGAAAGAAGCCAGTCACAAAAGACCACTTACCCTATGGTTACATGTGTAAAGAAAATACAAAACTGGCAGATCTATACACAAACAGAAAGCCAACTGGTCCTTTCTGGGGGACAGGGCACGAGCAAGCCAGTTGTGATGCCTAACAATACATTTAGTTTCTTTGCAGGGCAAATATTCTGGAATTAAACAGTGGTCTTGGTTACACAACTGTATGAACATTATAAACATCACTGGAAGGGGTTGGGGATTTAGCTCAGTGGTAGAGCGCTTGCCTAGCAAGTGCAAGGCCCTGGGTTTGGTCCCCAGCTCAAAAAAAAAAAAAAAAAATCACTGGATTGGACAGGCAGCAGATTGCTTTGTAGCACACGTGCTTAAGGCCCTAGTTTATCTCTAGCACTGAATAAAAAAAGCAAACAACATGAATTTTATGGTTATAAATTCTATCTCAATGTAAATGAGGAAGAAAGGAGGGAAGAAGGAAGAAGAGATCCAGGACTTAAAGACTGTATAGAAGAAAAAGAGAGGGGTAGTCCCCAGAAGAAAAAAAGCCAGGCAATGTTGGCACTGGCCTTTAATCCAGGCACTCAGGACGTAGGGACAGATTGCTGAGTTCAAGGCTAGCCTGGTCTACTGAGTGAGTTCCAGGACAGCCAGGGCTACACAGAGAAACCTTGTCAGGAAAAATAAGACAAAACAAATAGGAAGATATAAAGTTTCAGGTGAGTACATTGCCATGAAACAAGGAAGCATTTCCGAAGGACTGGGCGAGCATCAGGACAAACTGTGTTGAGGTTTGCTGAGAGTAAGTAACGGCAGAAGTGAAGGACAGACCTTGAATTTGGACATGTGGACGTGTACCGTAACCTTAGCAAGGACACTTTGGTGCTGTGATGGGCCTGGCTCCTCCTTCCTTCCTCCCAGACTGGTGACTGGGAGGGACAGTGAGCCTCTGACCACATGTGAGGAAACCGGGACACCAGCCAGCTCAGCACCACAGCAGCCTGGGATGATTGCTTCTCCTCACTTCCCGTAAGAGATGGTTGCCGGGGTTGGGCAGGGCTACACACTTCTCCTCTGGTCCTAAAAGGTTCTTGGAGACCAGGTGCTGCCTCGCTGCCTGGTCACATCCCCCCACCCTCCAGCCACTCTCACCTGCAGCTCCTCCACCCCAAGGACGCACCAACCACAGTTTCTTTGCTAAACCTTCCCTGGAAAGGACCGGGAAGACCAAGGTCCCTCGATCCCTGGTGGCAGCCACACCCAGAATTCCAGTACCACACTTAGTGGTTCCCAAGGCGGCGCCGGCAGCGACACTGATCGCGTCAGTATGGCGCGGCCCGGCCCTCTGCCAGTTGGTGAGTCGAGCCGGTAGCACAGAGTACATCGGGAGACCTGACGTGAGGGCAGGAGCAGCGCCCCCACCAACCGGCTTCCCGGGATGCTAAGCCTGCGCTGGGCTCCTGGAGTGGTGCCCAGTACCAGAGCTGGCAGCTGGCCGCGACTGTGCACACCCCTGGCAGGGCTGGAGTCCACACCCTGCCGCAGGCTCTCGACAACGTGGCTCCCCAGGCAGATTCCTGACCAATGATCCAGTCTTGAGCAGCTTACTGGGTCCTGGGGCCTCTTCCCCAAGGAGCACCCCAGACTATGCAATTGATAAAAACTCCTAGGGAGTGCCAGCTCTCACCACTGTTAATTCAACCCTTGGAGGTTGTACCTATTGTACAAAGGTGAGAAATATAAAGATGTATGTATTTAAAAGAAATTGTTGGGCTGGAGAGATAGCTCCACTGTTAAGAGCACCGACTGCTCTTCCAGGGGTCCTGAGTTCAATTCCCAGCAACCACATGGTGGCTCACAACCATCTGTAATGAGATCTGATGCCCTCTTCTGGTGTGTCTGAAGACAGCTACAGTGTACTGACATATAATAAATAAATAAATAAATCTTTTTAAAAAATTGTTATTTGATGGTATAAGGAAAAACCTAGGGGGTTGATGAGATGGCCTAATCGGTAGGAACACTCGTCATGCAAGAATGAGGGCTTGAATTTAATTCGGAGAGAGGAGATGGAGAGCAATTGAGGCAGACACTTGACCTCCGAATCAAGTGAGCAGGAGAAGCAGGCACACGCACAGGCCCACGGAGAGACAGGGAAACTGGAATACCTTGACCATCTTGACCGTACATAACTAACACAGTAAGAGATGCCCGGAGTCCACTGAGGGGTTCGGCATTACCCACCTCGCTGTGCACGGATTCTACCACCCCACCCAACTACATCCCTAACCCTAAGAGTTCACTACTATTCTAACTGCTACAAGAGCAACACGAAATCTACAGCTGGCTGTAGTGGGCCATGCCACATGATGCTGAGGCAGGAGGATCATGAGGCTGAGTTAGAGGTCCACCTAGGTTACATAATGGGAGGGTTGGGGGAGAGGTAAATTCTTCTGAGTTGACTAAATGGCCTTATGTTTCATTTCATCTGGAAGACTGTATGCTTAAGAACAGTCAAAAATTTTTTGAGAAGAAAATGTGAGGTTTCACTTAGCCAAAGATCAGAATAAATTACAAAGGTATTACTCACTTACAGACAGAGAAGCCAGCAAATGATCTTCGGATGTAAGAATTTTGAGTGTATAATGAAAAATATTTTGAGAAAGAGAAAATAAATTGTCTAATGAATGCGATAGGACATGGGCCATCACACGTCACTCACAAAAATATATCCCAGGCACAGTAAACATCTGTATATCTCGGTTAAATGAGACAGGGTCTCGGTCCCCAGCTCCGAAAAAAAGAAAAAAGAAAAAAAAAAGAGAGAGAGAGACAGGGTCTTGCACTCAAGCCAATCCTCCTGCATCAGCTTTCTGCATGCTGAGATTACAGGCATACATCATCACACCCAGCTAAATACCTATAAGTCTAAATCTATAAAGAGTTAGAAAAAATAGAAACTTGTTTTAATATCAGAAGAGTTTCCCAAGTAAGATACAAGATCTAGAAAACATAGATTTAACTGTACAAGGGACTGCAGAGATGGCGCAGTGGTTCCGCACACTGGCTGCTCTCCCAGAGGACCCAGATTCTATTCCCAACACCCATATGGTGGCTCACAACTGCCTGTGACACCAGCCCCAAGGGAGCATACACTTTGGTACTTGAACTCACAAATATATACGCATTGCAGACACGCAGACACCTATGCATAGTTTTACAGTAATAAAGCTCCCCCTACCCCCCTCATTTGGTTTTTGAGACAGGGTTTCTTCGTGTAGTAGCTCTGGCTGTCCTGGAACTTGCTCTGTAGACCAGGCTGGCCTCAAACTCACAGAGATCCACCTGCTTCTGCCCATCCCACCCCCAAGTGCCCAGCTACAATAATAAAGTTTTTAATTGCATAAGAAACGTTAAACTATTCTACATCAAAATGTAAACTTTGATGAACAAATCAAAGCTGGGCTGTGAAATGTGCCCATCGTTCAATGCCCTGAGACTAAAGCAAGCGACCTGGGCAACGCAGTGGGAACTGTGTTTCTGAAACATTTGCACAAATGATTAGAGTTTGTAAATATACAGTGAATATATCCAAGTCATTAAGTAACTTAGTAGAAAACAGTAACACACACACACACACACACACACACACACGTAATACATAACATTTTGAAAATATAAAAGAAATAGAGTTGAATTTGAGTCTATGATTATGTCAAAAGAAAAAGCTTATTTTTGAAAATTAACTTGGGGCTGAAGAGATGGATTGCAGAGCTGGGTCCCCATGCCGGTTTGACCACTCACACCTCTAACACCAGCTCAAGGGGGATCCAAAGGCTCTAGTCTTCGAAAGCACCTACATGCAAGTGCACATTCCCCCACACAGACACATACCCACATTTTTAAAGAAATGAACTTTGGCTGGGGTTGGTGGCACATGCCTTTTATCCCAGCACTTGGGAGGCAGAGGCAGGCGGATCTCTGTGTGATCAAAGTCAGCTTGGCGTGCGGAGTGAGTACAGAGTGAGTTCTGGGACAGCCAGGGGTGTAGAGTAAGACACTGTTTCAAGATGCATAAGGAGTAAGTAAACTCTCATCTGGTGTCCTAGTGCTTGTTGCTTTGCATTTGTCTGGCTGGCTGGCTGGCTGGCTGGCTGGCTGGCTGGCTGGCTGGCTTTCTACAAGCTCAAGAGCTAGAGTTCTCTGAGAGAGAATCACAACTGAAAAAATGCCTCAGTAAGACTGGCAATGGAGAAGCCTGGCAAGGGTTTCTTTTCTTTTTCTTTTCTTTCTTTCTTTCTTTCTCTCCTTCTCTCTTTCTCTCTCTCTCTCTCTTTCTTTCTTTCTTTCTTCCTTCCTTCCTTCCTTTTCTTTTTAAGATTATTTATTTTATGTGAATACACTGTAGCTCTTTCAGACACACCAGAAGAGGGCATGGATCCCATTACAGATGGTTGTGAGTTACCATGTGGTTGCTGGGAATCGAACTCAGGACCTCTGGAAGAGTGGTTAGCGCTCTTAACCACTGAGCCATCTCTCTAGCCCAGGATCTTCTTAATTAGTGATTGAGGCAGGAGGACCCAGGCCCATTTAGGTGACTCCACACTACTCAGATGGTCCTGGGTTCTATAAGAAAGCAGGCTGAGCCGGCTACGAGGAAGGAGCCAGTGAGCAGTGTCCCTCCATAGTCTCTGCCTCAATTCCTGCCCCAGGTGCCTGCCTTGAGTTCTTGCCCTGGCTTCCCTCAGGGATGGAGTGGGGCCTGAGAGCTGTGAGCTGAAACAAACCCTCTCCTCTGCAAGTTATTTCTGGTCATATTTCATCACAGCAACAGAAACTGTAACTAAGACCTGGGGGTGTGGCTTAACCGTAGAGTGTTTGTCTAGCTTGTGCAATGTCTTAGGTTTATCCTGAGCACTGCAAACCGTAAGTAGAATGAACTTTACACCTTAAAAAGGAAGCCAGAGGAAGTTCTTAGAGCTGACTCTGAATCATGAGGGATCCTTCCAGCTGGAGGCACTTCGGAGGAGATACTTTTTGGTGAGCAAGTAGTCTCTCTCAGTTCCACAGCCTGGGGAGGTCTGACAAAGCCACAGTTAATGGCTGACAAACAGTGAATGAGGAGCTCAGAGGTGAATCCTGTACAGTAGGACCTCAGACCTAGATCTCTCTGAAAACTTGGATTACTTGTATGGCAAGTTATATTGACTACCCGGAAATGACATAATGGACCAAAGAGAGAGAGAAAGAGAGAAAGAGAGAGAGAAGGAGAGAGAGAGAGAGAGAGAGAGAGAGAGAGAGAGACAGAGACAGAGACAGAGACAGAGACAGAGACAGAGACAGAGACAGAGATAGATAGAAAAGCCCACCCCCCTACACATTCACACCTTTGTTTGAGACAGGGTTTCTCTGTGTAGCCCTGGCAGTTCTGAAACTTACTCTGTAGACCACGCTGGTCTCAAACTCAGAGATTTGCCTGCCTCTGCCTCCTGAGTGCTGGAATCACGTGCACACATACACACACACACACACACACACACACACAGAGCTCAGGGTATGAATACGGATAAGTGGTAAGAGTTATGGCCTACTCTGAGGCCCCAGGTTCAATCTGCAGAACCAACACAAAGCAAAAGACGTACCCGAGTACTTGAGTACTCCAAAGATGGAGTTGGATTTAAAACAAAATGTGGGCCCACTCCAATAGTTTCATCCTCAGGCATGTGACTGCAGCCATGACTCTAAAACCCAAACGGACCATCCTCTAGTTGGTGACCCTTCACCCACAACAGTTCTGTCAGTCAGCTGCTTCTCTGATGGAACTTAATCATTCCTAGTCTGATGGGTGCAGCCAAGGCCATGTCCCACCCCCACCCCCACCCCCACCCCCACCATGTTGCCTTCTCACTTTCTGCTCCTCCAAAGTCTCTTCCCACAGTCCAGACCCCAGCTGACAGGCTAACCCAGTGGTTCTCAGCCTTCCTAATGCTGTCCCCCTTCAATGCAGTTCCTCCTCTTGTGTGAACCCCAACCATATAATTATAGCCTTTGCTACTTCATAACTATACTTGTGCTACTGTTATGAGTAGAAATGCAAATATCTGATATGCAAGATATTTGCTACATGACCCCCAAGAAGTAGCTGGTTGACCACCAAAGGGGCCTCGACCCACAGGCTGAGGACCGCTGGTCTAATGTAAGCCACATTCCCTCTGGGGTGGACACAGGTTGCAGTGCAGAGGTGTGAACTCCTGGGGGGGGGTGGCAGAAATATCCTTAAAACCTCATCATCAATAAAACAGATTCAAAATGCAGGCCATGAAAGGATATTACAAACACACACATAAACAAGAAATAATAAACCCTGGCTTCACTGTGGTCTCTGAGTGCCCTCCCCAGGAAAAGGAACAGGGTGTCTTAGCCAGCTGATTCTGAATCCGAAGGAAACGCACAAATAAGCCAGAAACATCTAAACCTACCCAAAATGAGGGAGGGAGGGAGGGAAGGAGGGAGGGAGGGAAGGAGGGAGGGAGGCATCAAAACTATAATCATGGCAAAGACTCATCCACACCTTTGAAAGTTTGAGTACCAAGGAGAATGCTATTTACAGTGGACTACAATATACACACCATGCTGAGATCTGTGAGTCCATGATAACACAAGCACTGCTGAACACTAGAGACCCATCTCATAACTTTGAAAAGCAGTAAAGTAATTCTTTGAGATTTTATTTTATTTTAATGATTTGTTTATTTTTATTTTATGTGAATTGGTGTTTTGCCTGCATATATATATCTGTATGAGAGTGTCTGATCCCCTAGAACTGGAGGTACAAATAGTTATAAGCTGTCATATGGTTGCTGGGAATTGAACCTGGGTCCTCTGGAAGAGCAGTCAATGCTTTTACCACAGAGCCATCTCTCTAGCCCCCAAAAACTAGTGAACGAAAAGAGAGAGCCAAGTGTTTATTGTGTCTGCACAGTACTAGCTATCCTCAGAGTAGCCACATAATCAAAGAGGGGACCCTTCTTTGAAAAGCAAGAGTCCACCTGATAAAAGAGCAACTTGCAGAATTAGATTTGTGACCCTTTTGGTCTTTAATGAAATCAGTTTGGATAGAACCAGACATTGGGGTTTTCCTGAAGTGTAAAATACCCTCCCTACTTGCCCAGGGACCTAGATCCACCATCCCGGGGTCTGAGAAGTCTTCCTTGTATGTATGTTTGTCTGTCTGTGCACTCTTGCAAGCCTGGTGTAGAAGCAAGAAGATGGCATCAGATCTTCTGCAACTGGAGTTACAGATGGTGGTGAGCCACTGCTTGGGGGCTGGGAGCAAGCCTGAGTCCTCTGGAAGAACGGCTAGCGCTCTTAACTGCTAACCAACTGCTAACCAACTGCTAACCAACTCATCAGCACCATCGATATTTTAACCACCACCACCAACGTGGGACTTAGGCACTGTGACTCACACCTGGAATCTCAGTGTTTGGGTGGCTGAGACAAGAGAATCCCCACGAAATCCATTTCAGGGCAACCTGGGCTACAGTGATATTCTCTCTCTCTCTCTCTCTCTCTCTCTCTCTCTCTCTCTCTCTCTCTCTCTCTCTCTCTCTCTGTCCCTGTCTTCCACCTCTCTCTCATATACACACACTCTTAAATGAAAATTTAAAAATATTAAACACAGAAAAAAATTTCAGTTTCTTTGGTAACAAAGGAAGCCTTGTGATTCTGAATGTCACTGAGTTACCATAAAATTAAGTTTCTGAGTAGGCCTTCAAGGCTCAAAAGTTATTTTGGGAGCTTGGGACATAGTTTAGTGGTAGAGTGAATGCTGAGTGTGTATGAGTCCCTGATTTAGATTCTCCAGCACCACCAAAGAAAAACCAAAAAGTCCCATTGAAGGTAACAACGTAAATAATGTTTTGTGTAGCCTGAGTGATCACTGGCAAGCTCTGAGTCATTTTGGTTAATTCAAACACAGTTGAAAATATAGAAAGCAACAGTCTTATGACCAAAGACAGTCATTTGCCCAGGCAAACCAAGGTTGCCACTGACCCTCAGTCAGAGAAAACAGGGAGCTGATGAAACGAAATACCAGAAGGATTTTGACAACTATTTGATAAGCCTTTGATAAGCTATGTCAGCACATGAAGAAGGAAAGCAATTCACTCAAGACTTAAACAAATTCTTCAAGTGCTTTTTATTTAAACTTTAAAAAAAAATAGTTTCAAGCAGGCCTTAGAGCCATGAGCTTGGAATTCTCGCTCCTCAGGAGAATTGAGAGTTCAAGGACAGTATGGGCAATTTATAAAAACCATTAAAAAAAATTTAAAGGGCTGGAGAGATGGCTCAGAGGTTAAGAGCACTGACTGCTCTTCCAGAGGACCTGAGTTCAATTCCCAGCAACTACACGGTAGCTCATGACCACGTGTAATGGGATCCACTGCCCTCTTCTGGTGTGTCTGAAGACAGCTACAGTGTACTCATATACATAAAATAAATAATTCTTTTTTAAAAAAATTAAAGAGCTGGGAAGCCAGATGTGGGGGACCAAGAGTCAGTGGCAGGCTGGCAAGATAGCTGAGACAATCCCTGGCAAAAGCCTTGCAAGCCTGAAGACTTCAGTTCCTAGAATTTATTATGGTGGGAAGGAGAGAACCCCCCAAATTTTTCCTCTGGCATGTATTGAGGTGCATGCCTTTAATCCAAGCTCTAAGGAAGTAGGTATTCTCCTCCATACACATGAGCCTGAGACTGTACACACACGCTAATGAAGAATATAAAAGGGCTGGAGAGATGGCTCAGTGGTTAAGAGCACTGACTGCTCTTCCAAAGGTCCTGAGTTCAATTCCCAGCAACCACATGGTGGCTCACAACCATCTGTAATGGGATCTGATGCCCTCTTCTGGTGTGTCTGAAGACAGCTACAGTGTACTCACATACAATAAATAATTCTTTAAAAAAAAAAAAGAACTGGGGTTGGGGATTTAGCTCAGTGGTAGAGCACTTGCCTAGGAAGCGCAAGGCCCTGGGTTCGGTCCCCAGCTCCGAAAAAAAAAAACCAAAAAAAAAAAAAAAAACAACAACAAAAAAAAAAAACTCAGGGTTATTTTTTAGCTCCACATGAAGTATGAGATTAGCCTTGGTGACATGGAGGTCCTGTCTGAAAAATCAATAATAAATAATAAAATATATTTTCTTAAATAACTCTGAAAGAGTTGGGGATGTGGCTTAATGATAGTGTACTTGCCTAGCCCTGGAGCTGATCCCTGGAGCTGCAAGATAGGCAGATAGGTTGGTTGGTAGGTAGCCTAAAGTAACTTTAAACACCATTGAGGAAATACTAACTTAGAACAAGGATTTAAAGGTCAATTCAATTACTATAAGTTATTCCAACTAGGTCTAAATTCTAACCAAGTATTTCTCAAATAACAAAATTGGGCACGTGTGGGAGAAAGGGGGAGGGGAGACAGTTTGTCCCTTTGAAGCCTTTATGCTTAGAAGAATGCACATTAAAACACACATGGTGGGGTTGGGGATTTAGCTCAGTGGTAGAGCACTTGCCTAGCAAGCACAAGGCCCTGGGTTCGGTCCCCAGCTCTGAAAAAAAAAGAAAAGGAAAAAAAAAAAAGAAAGAAAAGGAAAACACACATGGTATGCACTCACTGATAAGTGTATATTAGCCCAAAAGCTCAAATTACCCAAGATGCAATCCACAGACCACATGAAGCTTAAGAAGAAGGACAACCGGGGTTGGGGATTTAGCTCAGTGGTAGGGCGCTTGCCTAGCAAACGCAAGGCCCTGGGTTCAGTCCCCAGCTCTGGAAAAAAAAAAAAAAGTACTGACTGCTCATCCAGAAATCCTGAGTTCAAATCCCAGCAACCACATGGTGGCTCACAACCATCTGTAATGCGATCTGATGCCCTCTTCTGGTGTGTCTGAAGACAGCTGCAGTGTACTTATATATAATAAATAAGAAGAAGGACAACCAAAGTGGGGATGCTTCAGTCCTTCTTAAAAGGGGGAACAAAAATATCCATAGGAGGGGATATTGAGGCAAAGTTTAGAGCAGAGACTGAAGGAACAGCCATTCAGAACCTGCCCCACATGTGGCCCATATATATACAGCCACCAAAACTAGGTAAGATTGATGAAGCTAAGAAGGGCATCCTGACAGGAACTGGATATAGATCTCTTCTGAGAGACACAGCCAGAGCATGTCAAATACAGAGGTGAATGCTAGCAGCAAACCACTGAACTGAGAACAGGACCCCTGTTGAAGGAATTAAAGAAAGGATTGAAAGAGCTGAAGGGGCTTGTAACCCCATAAGAACAACAATGCCAACCAACCAGAGCTTCCAGGGACTAACCCACTACCTAAAGACTATACATGGACAGTCCCGTGGCTCCAGATGCATATGTAGCAGAAGATGGCCTTATTGGGCACCAATGGAAGGGGAAGGCCTTGGTCCTGCCAAGGTTGGACCCCCAATGCAGGGGAATGTCCATGGGTGGTGGTAAGGGGGGGTGGATGGGGAAGGGAACACCCTTATGGCGGAGAGGGAGGGGAGCTTATGGACAGGAAACTGGGAAAGGGAATAACATTTGAAATGTAAATAATAAGATATCCAATTAAAAAAAAGAAAAGGGGGTTGGGGATTTAGCTCAGTGGTAGGGTTCTTGCCTAGGAAGCGCAAGGCCCTGGGTTCGGTCCCCAGCTCCAAAAAAAAGAACCAAAAAAAAAAAAAAAAAGAGAACTGACTGCTCTTCCAGAGGACCTGAGTTCAATTCCCAGCAACCACATGGTGGCTCACAACCATCTGTAATGAGATCAGATGCCCTCTTCTGGTGTGTCTGAGGACAGCTACAGTGTCTACTTACATATAATAAATAAATAAATAAATCTAAAAAGAAGAAGAAGAAAGCATACTGCCACGACAGGCAGGTACAGTGGGGGAACTGTTAGTTCTTGATGATGGAGGAGGTTCATTCCTGTGTGTGTGGTAGGTGAGTACCTGTGCACATGCAAGGAGGCCAGAGGAGGACATCTGGTGTCCTGCTCCACCACTCTCTTCATTCCCTTGAGATGGGGTCTCTCAGAGCCTAGACAGAGGCTGGCAGCCAGTGAGCCCCAGCAATGTCTCGTCTCTCCTTCCTATAGTGCTGGGGTTACACGGCAAGTAGCCACTCCCAGCTGGAACTCATCTTTAAGCCACGGTTGCTATCTATTGTGCCATCTCCCCGGCCTCGGGATTTCATTCTTGGGGTTTTCTGCCCTAATCGCCATCCTCCATTACATTAGTAGTAATGCATCCTGCTGTCAGGACAATAATCCTACTGTCAGGTAGGATTAGTCAGAGCTTACAGGTTAGAGACTAGGAGCTGAAGGAGCCCTACAGTCTTCCTGAAGAGGTACGGAGGCCAAACCTGACCTCTATCGAGTTCATAAGCATATCAAAAATGGTTATGGAATTAAGGGAAACTTGCCCTCTCCTCTCAGAGAAGGGTGAACACATCATTTTCCAGTCTCCAGACTCAGATACCTGACACGGAAGTGGCACCATACACCCTTTATGATCTGATGGGCTTCCGAGACTTGTCACAGCAAAAGGAAGAATAAAAAAAGAACTGAGACACCTCTAGGAGTGGAGGTGGAGACTCGTTAGGTAGAACCACTGACTGTGGAGGGGTGATCTTTAGGGAGCCCAAGTCACATCTCTTCTTACTTTATGGTAAAGCAGGCCCTGAGACAGAAGTGATTTGTTCCAAGTCGTGGCAAAATGGGAAGAGTGTTTGAATTCATCTCTGACTGAGTGAAGAAGCTGCTCGTGTCAGTTTTATAAATAGGGGACTTGCCTCTCAACAGCCAGAGCAGCAGCTTAGCCAGCTTAAGGGCTGGGTGGAGTCACCTTGACGGGCACTAGCAGATCATGGGAGAGCTAGCTCCCTGGAGGCTACCAGGCATAAACCGTCCTGAATACTGTGTCCTCACCCCTAGTGGGGTCACCAGAACATCCCCAGCAAGTGAATTACCATACAGGTACTTCTAGTCCCAAATAAAGTTTTGAGGACCAACCTGAGCTCAGAAATTTTAAAACAAGCACCAACAGGAAGGCCTGGGTGGTGCTCAGGCTGATCTCTCCAGGCTATTTAGAAACTTCTTGCCCTCTGGGAAGCCAAGAAGACTTCGATTTGGCCCCAGCAGACACCTCCTGGAGGCTCAGGAACAACTTGTCCGCTTCGCCTTCTGGATCTGCTGGCTTGCCCCAAGGTGCCCACCGAGAACCTTTATGACTGTCAAACTATAACCTTTACTCTAAGAGTGCCCCTCTATGTTGCAGTCCCACTGGCCCTGAAGAGACTGCAGAGCAGTACACGGGGTGAGAGACACCCATCTCTTTTGGCAATACTTTAGTCTTTACTGCTTTAGGAGTAGGAGGGCACCTTTGCACAACCAGCCACGGATGTTGGAGGAGGCAAACACAGAGACAAGGGCTGATAACAGCTAACTGGACAACCCACTCCCTCAAAGCCCTTAGACGACTGAGCAGTTAGCTCCACACTCCTATGTATCAAGACTGATGTGAGAACATCACATTTGTCCCACCTCAATCCGTACTGGGTGGCCAGTGATGTCCAATTGTGCAGGCTTGGGGCTGAGCGCGAGTAAGAATTTACAGTTTCATCAATGGGCTGCATCTTCCCCCAAATAGCTGGACCTGAAATCATTATGTAGACCATTCTGTATCTCAGCTCATGTAAGCTTCCCAGGAGCTAGCAAACATGAACCATCTTGGATACAGTGCTGGGATTGTAGATGTGCATCTATGAGGATCAAATCCAGGACCTTATGTATGCTAGGTAAACACTAGACTCCCAGCTACCATTCTTGATGTCATCTGTCATGTCGCCTCCCCCCTTAACACCCCCCCCCCCGCCCCGCTTACTCTCCACTACCTGCAAGAACTTTCCTTTCCTTCCAAGTCGACTTTGAACCAGCTCTCTGGGCTTGGAGACCAGCCCCAGCCCGCCCGGGCCTGGTGCACGGGTGCGGCCGAGTCGTGCTGGGACAGCTCCACGTTGCCTTCTAGAGTAGATCCCCGCTGGAAGAGGAGAGGAGAGGAGAGGAGCTGATTTTGCAGGGGCCCACAGGGGAGCACCAGGCTGGGTGTGGAGACAACCGGGACGGGGATTCGTTATCGTGAGAAATGAATGAAAATACAAATGAATGGACCGCGAGGGTGGCTGACGAGGTGAGCCCAGGAGTGCTCGCCTGAAACCACTATACCCTCGGACACATCGCACGGGACTCGCACACCTCAGTCCGGCGGAGGCGCAGGGTCCCCTCCGCACCGCTTGACCGGAGCCGAAATTCTTGCGGTTGGGAAGTGCCCAGCCCGCAGGCAGAAGGCACTCAGGCGCGGCGCTCCCAGAACCCGCCCTGACCCTCGCAGGAGCCTCCGGGATCCGAAACCCCAGAACGCCTCCCTTACCTGCTCGCCTCGACAGGTTCGCTATGGCTCAGGGCGATCATCCCAGCGCCTTCTCCAGGAGCCCGAGGCCGTGCGCCAGACCCAGTGCTCTCCTGGGACCGCCCACCCCGGGAAAGACCCGCCCCCACACGCCTATTGGCTACTCGCGGGGAATGGGCCTGGCTCAATTGGTGAAGCCTCCCTGCTCCGAGAGCGCCCTGATGGGTCGCAGCTGCAGGTAGGTCTTCAAAATTCTGAGGTCCCGGAAGCCAGGGCCGGGGTCTGCAATTATGGTCCCTCACATCACAATGTGAATTCCCTCAGGGCTCTTCAGTTCGGTCTACTGCGACTTCCCACCTCCTTTACTCCTTAACCTGAGCCCTGGGTGCTCCAACTTCTCAAGTTCACAGGCCTCAGCCTCCGACTGGGTCACTTGGCTGTTGGGAGTGGCCAGGAACAAGTAAGGTTTATGCAGTACCTTATTCCAGAGAAGGCAACAGGAAAACAAGAGACCCTTTGTGCTGAACTGTTATGGGGCCTGAGGGTTTTGTGAAGTTTTTTGTGAAGTATCAAGCAGGATGAACTCATCCTATAGCTCCCTCAAAGGGCCTCTACCACAGGGGTCAGCCCACCAAACCCCTCCGGTCTACCCACCATTACAGGTGCTAGCTGAACCTGTCCTGTCCCAGACCTTTCCAGTCTGTGTCCTGAAATAGAACAGTGAGCTTTCCAACACATAGAGAGCCCCACTTGGTGCTGTTGGAGGAGGCAACCTATATACTCGGCTCCAGGCTGAGCCTTTAGGCCGGTTGTCATTTTCGACTGCTCGGAGGATAGGCCTCAACCACGCCCCCCAGGAAGAAAAGAACCGAACACAGGTGCTTCCGCTGCCGTTTATTGACATTCAGGTGGGCACTATAGCAACAGGCCTGGAGACGCTGCAGAGTACAAGGTGGAGAGTGGAACATCTGCAGGGACAGCAGTGGAGTGCACGAGGAGGAGGAGAGAGACCAAAGCTGTTGGGAAAGCAAGTCAGGGCCAGGGCCAAAAGTCATCTACATGGGAACCCTGGGCCCCCAGCCTCTGTTCTTGCTGTCTCCTGATTCCAGGCCAGGGCTGGGAATTCTCTGGAAAACTTTCTACAGGAGCAAAGAACACAGAGATAATGCTGCCCTTCTGTGATAAAGTCAGAGGGTTTCCAATCCTGCATTCCTCCTTCACCCCTGGCTCAAGTAGGGCCATGAAAAAATAGCTGGGCTCTATTGCATGTTTCAGAGGCATTAATTTTCCCTGGTGTCCCAGCCCACCAGCGCCACACTATGGCCCAGAGTGAGCACTACAAGCGTTGCTGGCCTAATGGATAGGATAGGGGAGGGGAAGGGGCAGGGGCTAGAAGAGGAGCTCCAGAGGATCATCATGGTACAGGCACTACACGCATGGTGTTGGTGAAGCCAGAGCCAGGGCGCCATCCGGTCAGCACAATGACCACATCTCCCTTCTTGAAGAAGCCTCGTGCCTTGCCTGAAGGGAGAAGGAGGTTGGTGAGTAGAGGTATATACAACACTTGGGGATAACTGCAAAGCCCTACCCAGTCCTAACTGAGCAAACAGTACTCTCTCCTACCACAAGGTGGTGCTTTCTCCCAACCCAGACACAAGCCTAACCAGGCAGGTACAAATGCCCTATTGTTTCTAATCCGAGTAGGAGAGCAGGTTGCCAGTTACTTCTTTTTACCACAAGGTGGTGCAAGTCTCCTAGCCTAAACAAGGGCTGAGGCAAAACTCAGACTGCAGGGACCTTTGGACACCATTCAGTTTAGACTCTAGAGTGCCCAGCCTTGCCCAAGGTCAGGGTCAGCTGCTTCCTTGTCTCTTGATATCCATCCTTATATAGGAACAAAGACCACAACAGCTTGTGTGCCCCACCCCACAGGGCAGTAGCTCCAATTAATCTTACAAGAACCTAATGAGGCAATTAATTTTGCCTTGGGCCCAAAATTGGGTGAGGGCTTCAGAAAATGGTAGTTTTAGGCTCCCCATTTCCCAGCACCCCATCCCTTGCTTCCAGCTACATACCAACATTCATGGCCAAGTTCACACGAAGATCAACGTCCTCGGCCCAGGCATCCAGTACGGCATCCTTACACAGCACAGGGAAGATGCCACGGTACAGATGGGCCTGGCGGGCTGTCTGGGGATTGCGTGTCACAGCAATGATAGGAGCCCTTGGGCGGTACCGGGCCACTTGGTGAGCACTCCTGAGATGGTGGGAAGAATGGCCATTAGGTATGTGTCACGAGACCCTTACAGTCAGCCAAAGGTGGCACCCTCTAGTTCACCTCTAGGCCACAGGCTTTGCCCACTTACAACTTACTGTTTCAGTGCCTGGCCACCCCCTCAGACCTGTCCTGTCCTTTTTAGCTCATTGTCCTGATCTCAGTGTGGGCAGTCCCATAGGACCACGGCTGGCAGAATCCCTCCCACACTGTGAACCCTTCCATCAGGCAGTGAGGCAGCTCTGGCCTAATCTCACCAGAACCATCCTGTAGCTGCCAGCAACTTTTACAATCCGAGCACCACGTGCCTAGCTCCTGACTTCTGGTATCTGCAAAGACCCTGGAAGTGGACAGTATTTGCCAGAGCCGTAGTATGCTGCTCCTTTGGGAGTCTTATCAGCTAAACTTGGTGCTAAAAGAAACCTCTGAATTTCTATGGTTTTTGGAAATCTAGGTGTGACCAGGCATGGTTAATATCTGGCCAATCAAGATCCTTTGGGAATGTAGGGAGCCCCTCTCTTCTCAACCGATAACAAATGATAGTGTTTACTTCTATCAGATCTGTTTCAGGCTTACTGAATTAACTAGGCATCTTGAGGACACACAAGGTATTGGGGGATGTGGCATTCCACAGCAGAAAATACCCTGCTTCATGCTGGCCTACACGGGCTTTGAAGGAACCAGGAACTCTTCAGAGAAAGTCCAGGATTAGCATAGAACTTGTATCTTGGAGCTCTCGAAACTCCAGGACTTCAGAAAATTAGTTTTAGGGTCCCCATTTTTCAGCACCCCATCCCTTGCTTCCAGCTGCATACAATGTTCATGGCCAAGTTCACACAAAGGTCAACATCCTCAGCCCACACTGATTTTCATGTGTTTGGCTTTCTGTATCTAGGCTGTTGCAAAATTTGCTCAGGTTAGACATATCTTGTGATCTTTCTACCTCTGTGCCACAAGTGCTGGGATTACAGGCACACAGGTGTGTTGGGCACCTTCCTTCCCCTCCAGCTGTCTGGGTATTCTGACCACATGCATCATATAAACATGTATGGCTGGAAGTTAGAAGAGGGCATTAGATTCCCCCCAGGACTGCAGTTAGACAGCTGTGAGCTGTCACGTATGTGTTGGGCTTCTGAAAGAACAGTGCTGGCTGGAGAGATGGCTCAGCGGTTAAGAGCACTGACTGCTCTTCCAGAGGTCCTGAGTTCAAATCCCAGCAACCACATGGTGGCTTACACAATCTCTCGAATCACCCTCTTCTGGTGCACTGAAGACAGGGACAGTGTATTCATATGTAATAAATAAATCTTAAAAACCAAAACCCCAGTGCTCCTAAAGGCCTAACCACTTCTCCAGGTGACTTAAAAAAAAAAAAAAACAAAAAACCCAAACAACAACAACAAAAACCCACAGGTGCCAGATCCAAATCCAGATTGCCAACACTTTATCCACTGAGCTCCCTCCAAGTGGGATGAGAAAAAGCGTTACTGTATATGTCCTTGGGCACGCTTGTAAGTTACCTTTCTCCCTCCTCCATGGTCTAACTTGTGTAGCAAGTAGTATTTACCAGCTGAGTTATTTTTGTGAGCTAGGGCTCTGTCCTGGAACTTGCTTTGTAGACCAGACTGTCCACGAATGCAGACATTTGCCCACCTCTTCTGCCCGAATGCTGGGAGGATTAAAGGCATGTACCCATGCCCAGCTTCCACACTGTAACTAACTAAGCAAACTGCATATATGCCTCAGGCCCTGAGGCAGGCTGTGCACTGGCACTGGAGCCACCTGATCTGGTGTACCTGGGAGTGCTGCCTGGAGTCCTTTGGTGGCAGCCAGGGGTCTTAAATCAGCCCAGAGCTGCTCTGGGGATCCCCAGGGAGCCACTGCCGCCTCCTACCTGCCAGACTTGGTGAGCACGATAATGGCCCCACTGCAGCACTTGAAGGAGGCCTCCACGGCACCCACGGCGGCAGCTTCTGTGGGGTCGCTGGTAATGGGCGCCAGGCGGCGGAGTTCCTCGAATAACTGCAAGTGGTAGATGGCAGCCTCTGCCTCTCGGGCAATCTAGGGGAGCAACATCCGTCCAGAGGGACGAGGAGGGGGGACAGGGCTTTGTCAGAGCTTTGTCACAAATGGAGAGGGAGGAAAGGAGTCACAGGCAACTGGGAAGGAACATGTCCCTGGGCACAAAAAGCCAGGAGAAGATGAGTCACTACACGTTCTGAACTGAGCAAGATTAGAAACTCCACAGGAACCGTCCTGAGCCAGTGCCTGTGACTTCCACTGTACCCACAAGGGAATCCTTGGTCCTGCCCTATCGTGGCCTCCTTGGCTGCCTTCCTGCAGGAGAGAGGGCTATGCCCAGGCTCAGGCACACAGTGGGCCCTAGTTGTGTGAGAAGCTGGTTATCTTATAATGATACCTGCCCTCAGGGCCCTACCTGCCGGATTCCGTCAGAACTATCAAAGCTGCTGCTAAACATTTATAAGAGGCCTCCACGCTGCCCATGGCCATGGCCTCCAGGGGGTCTGTGGATTGACTGGAGGCTCTCGCAAGCTCTTCAAACAGCAGGCGGTAGAACACGGCTGCCTCAGCCTCTCGAGCTATCTGTAAGGTTTAGGGTAGGAAGGATAAGGAAGAAGGATGAAGGCAAAAACAAGAGACAACACATGGAAAGACAGGGAACTAATGAGAGGAAGGAACTCTTAGGTTAATCTTTTCTTCTTCATGCAGATGCAGAGGCAGGGTGGTCAACGCCCACGGGCTCCTGGAATGGTATATGTGGGATTTTGGGTGGCTCTCTTTTCTGTTCAAACACAAGGAAAGATCCTTCCTTCCCTTCTGGAAGGATAGTATCCTTTTGGGATTTTCCTGTTTCTAAAAACAAACAAAACAAAAAAGCCAATTCTCAACCCCACACAGGTTTGAATAGGATCTTACCATAGCACCTACTGGCCTTGAACTTGCCATGGTCAGCCTCAAAACCCCACCATTTTCTTTGCCTCAGCCTCCCAAGTGCTAGGATTAATAGGCACGCACCATCCATCATTTCTTTTGTTTTTGATTAAAGCTGAGAAAGGGACCCTGGCATGGAAAGATGCCGAGGTGGAGCCAACTACACTTCCGCTTGACCACACTGCCTCCTGACACAGCTTATAGGAAGAAAAAGGCGTCCCCTCCTCACATGGCTACGTGGTTACAAGGCATCCAACTCCGCCTACACACAAGAGTGAGCGCTTGCACTTGGCTTGCAGTGGAAACACTCGGGCAGCTCTGAAAGCTGGGGGTGAGGGTCAAAAGAGCCAAAGTTGCAGTGCACAAGTTCTAAACAGAACAGTGGTCGGCTGGCTCACTTGAACACGGTACACTGAACAGCCATGGGAGGAGGCAGACGCCTGGGAAAGCACGCAGGCCTTTCAAGACACAGATTCAAACTCAATAATTAAAACGGTTACAAGATAGCAAATGTGTTATACACAGACTACCTGTTCAAGGAAAACCAGGCATTAGAAATAAAGTTTTAGAGAGTGCAATTCCAGGTATCTTAGTACAGGAATGACATGAAACCAGCACTCGATTTTATTGGTAGCATTAGCAGATTTGCAAGTGGAAAGTAATCTTTTGGTTAAGCATGGAATGCAGGCAAGCCCAGAGGACAAGAGGCATGGACAGGAAGCAACCACAGCTGGGATGTCTAGCTTTTAATTACAGGTTTTGAACTGCATCAGTTAGACACAGGAGGAAACAGCAAACAGATAAAGAAAGGGGAGAAGCTGTCCTAAGTGTTAACTGATAGAGAAATCTGTATCCCCTGAGGGGGTAGCCACAGTCTAACCCGGACTCTGTGACTCATCTTCTGAGCAGGGCCATGCAGTCCCAGCCTCGAGGTTCTAAGGTGTCTGTTCACAGGAAAGACCAGGGCATGAGGAAAGGACAGGACACCAGAACTAACTCATACACATATAATTAATTGTAATTAATCCCATCAACCGCCACTTTGGGCAAGGTCTTCTTGAGCTATCCAAAAATACATTTATGTGACTGCATGCTTTAGAATACCTGGTCAAAGTCCTGTTCCTGACCACTGTGAGGCCAGGGAAGTAGAAAAGGGGTTTTGGTGTAAACCAGGAAGGCAGCTACTGTGGGGGAGACTGAAGGAAGGGAACAGTCTTCTGGGAGAGAATGCCTGCATGAGAAGCTATGAGGACGAGCTCACAATACCAACCAGATCAGGTGATGACCAGCCGAGTCTAAGGGCTGGTCTGTTTCAATATAGGCAAACATCTGGCTACAGCTATAATTCAGATAAACCATGGGAAGATCATGGAATCTACAACGCTCATACACAGATAAAGCAAGGTAAGACGCCCAATCCAGAGGGTGCTGGCTTTCTTTTCTTTCACTTGTCTTAAGTTTGGGGGGCTTGTGGGAAACTGGAGCCACAAAAGATACTGTGGTTCTTTGTTGGCTGAAAAGGGAATAGGAAACCACCAAAAAGCTAATCCACCATGCCTTCATCAGGCAAAGGTCCCTAACTGATGCCCCAGATAACTGTTCTGCTCAGGAAGTTCTGGAGCAGAACACAGAAGACGGAGGCCTGGGTGGAAGGTCAGCAGGGACAGGGCAGCTGACGCCTGTTGCTTCTACAAGATGTCTTATTCCAGTCCAGCCTAGCCTCAAGCTATCTCCCTGCCTCTGGCTGATCGCTGGAATTACAGGCTTGAGCCAGACCCTATCTTACTGAAACCAGAAGACTTAATCAAAAGAGCACATATATGCCTGAGAAGTCTTTATAATTCCTAGTCCAGATAGAACCTGCTAAATTCAGCACCCATTCCCCACCCCCAGAGCTATTTGTAGCCCTGCGTTGGGTCTGGCACAGCAAGGGAGGAAGTCCCATGTCACTGGCACCATGCAAGGCCAGCTTAAAGCAGCTCAGTATGGCTACAGCCTGCAGTGGAGAGAAGCATCTGCCCATGGGACAGACCACCAGGAGATCCAATGAGAAGCTAAACAAGGAGAATAGCTGAACAAACTCTTGGTTCCTTTAGAATAGAACTTGGCCCTCTGGGTGGTCCACAAGGAAGGCATCCCTTGACTGCATCCTAGGACCTTGATATTTTAGCCAGATGTGGCCTATGTGATCCCCAGAGCAGGACAAGGGGCGGGTGCAGGCAGTGAAAGCACAATGAAACTCAAGCACACCTCCACAAACCTCACTCTCCTTGCTGTGATGGGAGCAACGTAACAAGACTGGACAGAGGCCTCTCCGGCAGAGCTGCTTCTACCCCAGGCTCTGAGGACTTACTCACCAGGTGCTGCATGCGAACAGCCTCCAGAGGGTAGTCCCCTTTGGCTGTTTCTCCGGACAGCATGATGCAGTCAGCTCCATCTAGGACTGCATTGGCCACGTCACTGCCTTCAGCACGGGTGGGGCGTGGCTTCTTGATCATGCTCTCCAGCATCTAGGAGGGGACAAGCAAGGGCTTTTATTAAGTAAGAGACCACCGCTAAATGAAAGTCACTAAATAATGGAAGAGCAGGACATCTTCAGTGATGATTGCCAGGGCAATCCCCCGAAGCTTGCACAGGTACGCAGGTCATAGCTGTGTGCGGGTACGTGTACCTAAAGGCCAGGTCAAGACCAGGTCTCCTAGGTGGAGAACACAGAAGGAAGGGATAGCACATGCCTGGGTGGCGCAGATGACCGGCTTTCCAGCTCGGTTGCATCGTCCAATCATCATCTTCTGAGCCAGGAAGACCTTCTCTGCCGGAATCTCAATGCCCAGGTCACCACGAGCTACCATGATCCCATCGCTGGCCTCCAAAATCTCATCAAACCTGATAAAGAAAGAGAAAGATGCTATAGAACAGGAAGTACAACCAAAGAATGGACAGAGCTTTCCTGGGGCCCTGACAGAGATGCCCTCCCACCACCTTGATGAAACCCACAGCACAATAACCATTTTATTTGCTGGGCTTCTGAAACACCTCTATGGATACATCAAGGGGATGAGGTTCAGTTCCATGGGTGCTTCGGTCTGCATCTCACAACCCCTGTATCATACTTCCCTAATCAGCACTTCAAAGACAAATTGAGGCCCACAGACCTACAAAGGCCCATGCTCCATTTAGTTAAGGGTCCTTACTAGGGTTGTTAGTGCTGTCCTTTGAGCTGTTCCACTCCCCACCTCCTCCAGGGCTGAACAAATACCAAGGCCACCAGCACCTATGGCTTATCAAGAGGGAAAAATTGCCCAGTACAAAGGACACAGAGCCAAGGACAAGTGTGTGTGTGTTAACAATTACCGCCCTAACTCTTCCAAGCCCACTCGTAACCCACAGAAGTAGGTCTAGGGGAAGTGAGAGAATGCCAAGTATGTATCACTAAACCACTCATCCTTATGAATGACATCTTAACTAAAGCATGCCTCCCTATGGGAAGCTGAATGGGCCAGTCTTCCTCAGCACCATTGTCAGGCCAGATGACTTCCAAGGCTCTATCTAGGTGGACACCAGGCCCGAGTTTCCAAAATGATGACTAAAACTACTTGGCCTTTCCAATGCTGACCCAGATGTTCTGGACCAGTCCTGGCAGGCTTTATTTTGCTGAGGACACAGCACAAACACACCTCTCTCTCTCTCGATGGCTGGGTAATGTGAAAAGGGTCTCCACCAGGACTCACCTGCGGACACCTTCATGGTTCTCGATTTTGCTGATGATCTTGATGTTCTTGCCCTTCTCTCCCAGGACCTTCCTAACCTCATGCACGTCAGCCGCCTTGCGGATGAAAGACGCAAACACCATGTCCACGTCCTGCTCCACCCCAAACTTCAGGTCCTGGATGTCCTTTTCTGACACGGCAGGGAGGTCCACAGCAGCACCAGGCAGGTTCACACCCTTCTTGCTGCCCAAGGAGCCACCATTTTCCACTTCTGTCACCAGGTAGTCAGCACCTGTGTGAAAGGGATCAAGACCATCTATCTCAGTTTGCAAGAAGCCACCAAGAGAACTCTAGAGCCATGATTAAGCAAGCTAATAAATCAGTTTCCTCACTTATAAACCCCTGCCCACAGGCTGCTAAGAAAATCTGAGTTTTTGGGGTGGCAGCGCAAGAGGCACATGCAAACAGATCAAGTTCAAAACCAGCCTGGCCCACACAGTTAATGCCAAGTCAGACGAGTGAGACCTTGCCTCAAAATAAATGAATAAACAAACAGCCCTGAATGGTGATGTGTATTCTTAATGCTAGCATTTGAGAGGTGGAAACAGGAGAAGCAGGAGTCCCGAGTGCTGGAACTAAAGGGTAGCGGTGTACACCACCTACATAGGCCTCTGTAGGTTATTTGTCTTTTTTTCTCAGGCAGTGTTTCAGACAGGCCAGGGATGCAGACCAACAACAACCTTAAACTTTTGATCCTTGGGAGACCGATTCATACATGCTAGGTTAAGTGCTTACCAGAGTTCTGGGGATGGGAGTGGCATTGGGCCATGGACTGTGCACCACACATACCTTTCTCCTTCACCTGCAGGGAGATGAGCCCATCGTCCACGTAGATCTTGCTGCCCACCTCCACCACCTTGCAGATGTTCTTATAGTCCAGCCACAGGATGTTCTCGTCGCACTTCTCCATGTAGGCGTTGTCCAGGGTGATCTTCAGCTTGGCTCCCTTCTTCAGCTCCACCTCTGCGGTGCCGCTCTAGATTAAAGACAGCACAGGCGTGTGACTGCGGACGCCAACACCCTGATGGCGGCGCTCAAACTCTGGCTCAAAGCCCCAAGAAACCGATTTACCTTTCTGTAAATCCTGAATTTGTATATTGAGGGAAACAAACAAAACAAACAACAAACCAGGTCCCCAGAGTGAGACTTAAGTATGTTATTCACATAGCAAAAATGTGCACCTATAATAATTCCTACCAGGCAGATGAAAAATATTCTCATTTAAAGACCTAAACTCCTGGATACTCACGCCCTTGATGAGCCCAGTCCGGATCTCAGGTCCCTTTGTATCCAGAGCCACCGCAATGGGTCGGTAGAGAATGGGATCAGATGCAAAGCTTTCTGTGGCTGCACGGACATTCTTGATAGTCTCTGCATGGTACTGGAGAAAGAAGGGGAAATTGACAGGTGTTCTCCACACCCAAGTCCAGTTCCCATGCCCGGAGACCCTGGAGCCAAAGATGATCAATTAGCCAAGAAAAGTATGTCCAAGTCCTGAACCTCACCTTACCAAGATCCATTCTCCCCTCCACATAACAGCATCAACTCCAACTCGAAGAGTATTAAACCTGTCTTACTGTGTGTCTTCTGTTGTTCTAGTGTCCCTAGGACTCACCAAAGAATGCTAACAACCAGGACAGGCAAAGACCTAGGACTTGTGTTTGAAGATTTGCGCCCTGGCTGTCTGTATCTGTTTTCACTATCGATCCCAACCTCAATTCAAACTCAAAGCTGTTGACTTTGAACAATGGCCGGAGCTGAAGAGCCCATTGCTCTGGTCGTGCAAACATTGCTTTCACAATCACTTTCTCCGACCAGTAGCCTGCCCCAGTGGAACTACCTTTGCTATTCTTCACTTGCAATAAAGTTCCCCCAAACAAAACCTTTTCCCTTTCCTCTTTGGGACACAGAGCCACGATGGCAAAATAGTCTGTTGCCAATGTGCCTCCAAGTGACACAGCTGACAGCAGACCATTCAATTCAGCAATGACAAACTTTCTACTGCATGTATGTAAAACTGCATTAAGATTAAGTGTCTGATGGTCCAGCAACCTTCTCTACACGGGAACACTTCTGGGAGGTAGACCGTGCTTTCCACTATCACAGCAATGGTTTTCCTGGCACACAACCAAATGGTGAAGACGAGTAGCCATCAGTGCTGTCCTTGTAGAGGCTCTAAATTTAGGCTGCTTAAAAGTCAGTGTGGGAGTGCAGCACTGCCTGTTCAGCAAAAGGGACACATCCTGACCATGTGAAAAGCAGGAGACGGGAACTAGAAGACACTGCCAAAACTGCCCAGGGATCAGGTGCAGCTGACTGGTCCCGTCAGAGGGAAGGAGCTCGAAGGAGCTCGATTCATTCCGTCTCCAGGAATGGTTAAAACCAAGACAGACAGCCACAGCCCCTCATCGAAGGTGCACATGGAATAAGAAAGCCCTGGTGAAGCTTTAATTATGTGACATAAAAAGGTTCAAAGTACAGCTAATCTCTAATGCCTTAGAGTTAGAATCAAGGCAGAGCTGAGCTGCCCAGTGGTCTGGACTGTCTCACTGTCCCCTGTCATGTCGGGGCTGCTGCACGTGTTATTTTACTGGATCTAAGAGCCCTAAAGGTCAGTGTCTCCAAATCTATTTTTGCCTGGCTGAACAGACCTGAGGACCATGGCAAATGGATCTAGTTCTGACTCAGCTATGCTTACCTTTGCATTTAGTCCTGGGAGCTCTGATGGAGAGCAACAGAGCCCGGAAAGCAACGACCTCTCTTGGTTTGCAATAGGATCTTAGTATGTCACCTCAAGCTGGCCTTGAACCCACATTCTGTAGCACCAAATCCAGCAAGAATGTATCAAGTACTGCTTAGGTGCCTGAGGGACCATCGTACTCCCATGACATTTGGGGGCTAGTCTACAAGCTATTTATAGAATATGGGTTAGGGAATCTATGAAGATCCTTATGTTCTGGGAAGGAAGGGTTCGCTTCTTGGACTGTTCTTCTCCATCTATTTTTAGTCCGAACAACTTCAAAGGTCAGAAGGCAAAATAGCACAGGGTTAATACTTTTACTCTAAATAGACAGAGAAACCAAGAGGCAGGAAGGAGTCTCTCCCTCCTCCATCAGTGCCAGTAGGAAAGGCTGTCAAGTTAGAAAGTCAGAAGGCGGATCATTGGACGCCCCCACCTACCCATCTGCTCAGAGCGGGTTGTTCTCAAAGTGAGCAGGGCCAGGAATGGACCCTTCTAACAGCTGCCACCTGCTTCCTAGGCACAGCCTCTCCATCAGTGGGGCCACCTAATAATAAACAGCCCAGGTCATCCCTACCTCACTCCTAGGGAGGGAAACTGATGATGGGCAGACAGTGAGTGCAGCAGGAGTAAGTGGGATATCCCCAGACCGCACTGCATTTGTGTGTTAGACTCGGTCTCACGGGAAAACCATCTGCACCTACCTAGCCATCTGGGACCTGAACTAAGCCAGAATGTCTTCTGCATGACCTTTTGGTTCACCGGACTCACAGGAGCCACTGTAGAAAGCCCGAGGCATGGGTGCCAAGTGCAGTCGAGACACATGATGGCCTAGAGTTTCCAGCCAAACCCTTACATAAAGGGTTTCCTTCACAAAGCTTGATGGTAGGGATAACCCTGGCTGGCGACAAAGCAGGCCAGGTTGTTGATGCCAATGAAGTTGGCCAGAGGGGAAGAGGGAGGTCAATGCTAGCTAGAGCAACACTCCATTCACTGAGAAGCCTGGAGCACAGCAGCAACAAATCCCGAACCTCCTGGATCAAGCTGCCACTCACCTCATGGGTTCCATGAGAGAAATTCAGCCGAGCCACATTCATCCCAGACTTAATCATCTCCTTCAGCATCTCCACAGATCGGGAAGCAGGGCCTACCAAGAAACATTTAGAGCCACAGGAAGAAAATCATGATTCTCAGGTAGGAAAGTATATGAAATCTGCTCACTATCAAAGCAACTCCTTGTCCTTTGTTTTAAATCACCTCCACAAATTTAGAGAAAGGTCTTTCCAAAGTCCAGAAAGACTACTGTGCTAGTCAACTCTCTTAATTTATATGTAAGGAAGAACACTATCATTTTCTATAAATTCTGCAGAAAGTGGAGGGAAAACAGTTTTCTCTACCTTCAAGATGTCTGATTGTTAGTGACAGCACAGGAAAAAGATCTGAAGTCCCTGAACTACTCCTGCAAAGGCCCACTAAGACCACCCTGAACCTCGCCAACTGCAGAAGAAGTACACCAATACTTCCTCTAAAAGTGTGGACAGTGTCCCTCAGAACCTAGGTTAGCCCTGCAATGGTTATTACGCCTTTCAAACCAGGCAGAAGCCCTGTGGAGGGGGCCACACTCACTCACCAATGGTACAGATGATCCCAGTGTTGCGGGCCGTGATGGGTGCAGAGTCAATGTCCAGGCGGCACATGTGTTCCAGGAAGGTGTCAGCCATGGCTGCATGGAGCTGCTGGGTCTGAATGAAGGCAGTCCCTGCTTCGCTGTCTGGCTTGGGCATGGTTTCTTCGATCCTGGATCCCGGAGATTTGAAGAGTTCAATTAGACTAGGCAGTGCTTAATGAACCACTTGGCATAGGAGGCTGTCTCCCGCTTACACATTAACCCAATAAGACTGCTTTGTGCACAAGTCACTCAGAGGCCTGGCACGTGCTGGTTATGTGGGTACTACTCAAATTGGGCAAAGGGCTCCTGTGACTATGAAGGAACAGCAAAGACCTTGGTGAACAAAAGTAGCTCCCTTCCCAGTGCACATACACACCCTGGGAGCCAGTTTAAGGAGGCTTCTTACACCAGCTGCCATCTATTTGAAGAGCTTTCACACCAACCCTAGAGAGAGCATCACCTTCCCACACAAGGAAACCTCCCGACTCCTGCAGAGCACGTAGCTAATGTGTCAGCCCACGAACATCTGGGAAGCCTATCACGACAATGTCAAAACCTGCTTTGGCACTGACATAGCCTCTTTATCATGTTCGCCATGACCTAAAGCGATCCTGCTGCCAAGAGACGAACCCTGTCCCAAGTCCTTTCTTTTTAAAGTCCTAGGTTTAAGGCGTCACATAAATGTATTCCTTAGCCTCTATCCGACACAGGAATAAGGTCCAAATTACAGGCAACAAGTTTTTTTCTGGACAAGAAGCAAAAAACAGCACCATGTACAAGATACACAAAGCAAATTTTGCACAAGGACATTGAAATGGCTCCAAAGTCATTACAACCTCACCAAGGAGTCTTCAGTAACCTAGGAGATGGAATCACACAGTAGCTAGTCTATGCTGGCCTGAAATCCACTGTGCAGCCGAGGTTGACCTTGAAAGTCACTGCTCTTCCCAAGGGCTGACATTAGACCCAGCTTTCCCAGCCCCAGTTCTGCTATCTAGAGTCTCCTCTGTCTGATAGGGACCGCACACAGTAGTCTGAACATCTGTTCCAGGCAATTAACCACCCAGGTCACAATCCCAACAGCTGCCCTGACCTTTGCTTCTACTTTATTACGACTTACAGCTAAGCACTCACTGAGCTGGATAGTCGGCTGAGTAAGCGAGAAGCTGGGATGTACCTCACAGAATACCAGAGACTTGAATCAATTTTCAGGCCACGAGGCTCCTTTCAAACTCCTGAGCACACAGCCTGCACTCCACATCTCCTTGCTCTTCCCTGCCTTCCCAAAGACCCGCACTCTACCCTGGACAACGGCTTTTCTGGATACCTAAAGAACACGCACCCAAGCCTGGCTCTGCCACCTGACATTGCAGCCACCCACTAGTGATCAAATATCAGAGGCCTGGAGATGAAAAACTTTGAGGCAAGTTCTCATATACAGCCCAGGCTGGCCTTGAACTCATGACAGTCCTGACATTCCAGCTCTTGGGTGCTGGGATTAGAGGTACACCACTACATTCCTTGCAGAATTGAGAACTTTTAAAGGAAGAAGAAACCAGTGGCCAACATTGGTCATTCCTAACTCTACAAGACACATTAGGTACCAAGATGTCAAGTCAACCTCTTTTCCAGGGTCTACTAGTTTTCCCTCTCCCCAAATCTGAGGAAGTCCTGCATATAACAGGATATCCTAGGCAGCCAGGTCCTTGGTCTACTCATGGTTGAAACAACTCATGGTTGGCAAACCCTCATGGCTCCCAGCCAGGCTTAGGTTAAGTGGCCACTAAGGGACAGTACAGATGGTACACAAAGCCAAAGAGGCACAAAGGCCTTGCTGTGACCACGATGGGACTATGAACTATGAAGTCCAAATGAGTGGGGCAGACATTAGAAGAGTGTCTGAAAAGTACTGAAAAGCCAGCCACTAGGCCCTTCTCTCCACCGGAGACAAGTGTATCTTTGCAAATTCCTGCTCAGGGCCAGGCGATCAGGTCATACCTTTGGATCTCTGGGTCTGGGCTTCTGTTGACATATTGCCGTTTTTTTGACCCAGATTGGCTTGATGGCCCCACTTGGAAAGACAGCTCAGAGCTGAGTATGCTCTGCCCTGAAGAGCTACAAGGATTAAGGGAAAAGCTGAATGTGACTAAGCTCTTTGTGAAAATGACCTTAATGACAAGGTAAAAGTTACTTTTAGAGATTCAATTACATTAAAATAGATGTATACTGGAGAAGACAAAAACCCGGTGGTAAGTGACCCCTCACTGGATCCCCTGAAGTACTTTATTCCCAACACTTAAAATTTACTATTTAGTTTTAGGGGTTACATGGTAGACGCCGTATAGAGATCAGAGGACCACAAGTCTTCTCATTCCTTCTATCTCTCAGGTTCTGGGGATAGAAGAACCTGAGTCAGCAGAAGCAAGTTCCCATGTCCTCCCAGCCATCTGTCTCACTGACCCTCGTTGCTTTGTTTCCCCCTTCTTCATTACCTGAGTGGTAGCATGTATTATGACATTCCCTCCCCCCTTCTGAGACTGTTTCTTACTATGTAAGGTACAACATAGGCCAGAGTGGTCTCCAGCAAAATCCAACCAGCATATCCTTATTAATAAAGAAACTGTTGATGTGAAATTAAGAACAGTCTTTGGAAATGCACATTTATTTCCATGCATCCTATAAACTCATTGCGAAGTTCCACACATCAGCCCTGTGTCCTTCGGAACTACCCTAAGATTCAGTAACAGATGTGTTCTCTTTGCCCCCCCCAAGTGCTCAAGCTGGGCAGCTTCATTCACCTGGGAAGGGCAACTTAATCCATTGATTTAAAAAGCCACCTTCCCCAAAGTGTGTCTAATCCATGGAAAAATTTCATGACCACAACCTATCAGTTCCATGCCAGAGTCCAGCAATTTTCTTTTCCTGTTTTGACTGGTCTCAGGCTTGACAGAACAATCTTTGTTGTGCTGACAAGAATGTTCTGGTAGACAAGCACTGCTGCCTCCAGGGCTCAGGGCACAGTCTAGCAGGTAAAATCTCAAATATACAACCCATTTCTCTATCTAGAATTAAACCTGAAGTCTGCAGAGTGGACTTATCCTGCTACCAGATACAAAGTGACAAGTGGAAATACATGTGTTTCAATGGATTGATACAAAATAGACTTCTAACAAAACTCACAAGCGTTCCAACTCTCCTACTAACCTTATCCCTAGAACCCAGTTCTTTTCACTCAAGGCTCTGACCCCCCACTCTCACCCACCCATAGCTCTTCTGCCTGTCCCATGGCATCCAGAGCCCCAACTCCAGCCAATCACCTACCTATAGTATAGTATAAATAGAACACCCTACTCTTGGTGTCTTTTCCTGGTCCACCTTTGTCTCAGAGTAGGGGGCCCTCTGGGCAGGGCTCAAACTATTGGCTAAATACCTGCATAGATTGATAGCTGTGACTGCCAGGACATGCGGCCCCACCCATGCCAGCGCAACTCACTACAGCATCCTCCTTAGGAGGCACCCACATGCACAGCCAACCTCCAACCAGCAGCAGAAGCCCGGTGTGTCCCACGGCAGCAGCAGACACCATGCCCAGAGGCAGGAGCCTTACTCTTGAACCTGAGGCCCTGCAGCAGGATGTTCCTCAGAGCCATTGCCCCTCTGTGAGAAAGGAGACACACCAGCCCAGGCCTCAGTGCGGGCTGCAGGTTGGAGCATGCACAGGCCCGGCTTGGCTGATTACCTGGTTCTGCCCTTTCCTGTCTCGGGCAGTTCCTTGGCCCTTCACATTCATTTCCCTCGTGTCAGGAACAAAGGTCACTTAAAAAAAAAAAAAGTCCAAAACCCCAAATGCCCAGTGCCACCCTGCTTTTTATAGAGCCAACTCTTGTAAGGTCATGCCTCACTCCACCAACAACTACATCTTCATGTAGGTCCGAACCATTGCTTCCTAGGCACGGGGCTTTGTAGCCACCATTTTTTTGATGTCATCTGAAGCCTACTTTCTCCAGTACCCAAGATCACCTAGTTTCATCCATCAGAAAGGCTGCAAGATGACAGGCAACATGCTGGTCACCCTGCTCTCTAGGAGCTTCCTCTGGAGCAAACAGAAGAGCTACAGAAGTGACCCTAGCCCACAGGCTACACCAGGGTCCAAGCAGCTGACAATTCCACCCCCAGAAATTGGTATGGTCTGGAACACAGTACCCAGAATACAACAAAATTAAGTCATATATGGTATTGGGGGTACAGATCACTTAGGCAGAGATTAGGTTGGGGGTCAGATTCTAGACAGGGTTTCTCTGTGTAGCCTTGGTTGTCCTGGAATTCAATAGACAAGGCTGGCCTTTAACTCAGAGACCTGCCAGCCTCTGCTAGGTGCTGGGATTCCAGGCGTGTGTCACTACAGCCCAGATTATTTGACTTTTTTAAGACGAGGTCTTACTATCTAGCCCTGGCTAGCCTCTGCCTCCTGAGTGCTGTGATTAAAGGCATATGCTACCATGTCCAAAGAGAGTATATTCTCTCAGAAAGGCCTGGCTTACTAGGCTACCACCTGGTGAAGTCAAGTTAAACTCCCGTGGTCAAAACTACTAGAGAGAAAAATAAGCAAAAACCAACTTTTACTTAACCTTAACCTGAACAGTCCTACTTTAAACTCTTTCCTCAAAGAGAGGGATTTCCTGGCTTCTAGCTCAGCTGTGCAGAGCAGAGAACTAGCTAGAACAGGAAGGAGGGGATTTGCAGAAGTCTCTGTTCTGTCGGCACATGCTGTCTTCCTTAGCAGTTAGAAGGACCAGTGTTTCTGGGAATGATGCCCGTGCCCCTCTAGACCCTGGAGGACCAGGTGTAAGCAGAATGCACAATGGCCTCAGCAACAGGAGGCACTGGCTCAGCATTTAAAGTGCCCTGAGCCACAGTTGGGGGTGGGGTGGGGGTGATTAAAGAAGGCAGCACCAGCTGTCCAAGAGCACTGACCTACTTACTACTTCTGCCTACAGGGGTTGCCTTTTTCCCAAGGAGGAGTGGAATCCAAAACCTATTTCTCCCACCTAGAACTTAGCATTATCACAGATTTGTGTTTTTACATTTTCCAAAAACGAAAAAGGATTCTGATTTTAATAAATTCATACACAAACTTGTTTTTTTCCAACTCATAACTTCTCCAATCCCATTGTCCTTTGCTCCCACCCTCAGCTTGATTACAGACACGTGCTACTATGAGCATACTATGTAGTACTAGGGATGGAGCAAGGCTTTATGCACGATAGGCAAACATTCCATCAGATCTCTATTACCAGCTCCTTCCCTACTTTTTTTTTTTTTGAGACAAGGACTCTCTACATAGCCCTGACTGTCCTCGAACTCAGTTCCTCCTGTCTCTGAGATTAAAAACACATGCCACCAAGCTCAGCCCTTCTTTACTTAAGGTCAAAACTTTGACTCCTCCAAAATGGGCATGGCATGGGGTAAAATCTCTTACACTCATTGCTGGAGACACCAGGAGTTTAAAGCCAAAATATGACTGCAGGTCAGTCACACATTTGGAATACTGCTTCCTTTGGAGGCCTCGGGAGATGCTCAGAGCTCCCGAGAGGCCACTGAAGGTACTGCAGCCCAGACCTCCCTCCTACGTGCAGACAGGCACAAACCACAGCAGGGGTGTGGCCTCACTGCATAGCTAGTGGTGGCCCTAAGACCACTCCCCAATCCTCAGCTGTTACACCAGGCCTTAAGATCAGGCAGAGGTTTGCAGGCCATGACCATGTAGGCTCCCCTCTCCCACTACTAAGTCTGCCTCTTGGTAAAAATTTCAAGACTCACGAGAGTTCCACAGCAGGAAGAATGTTCTTTGTCATATAGTCTGTCATTTACTCCTATTATAGTTTCTATGAGCGCAGTTTACAGAGATGACTCGGTCTTTTACCAGAAGCGGTAAGGGGAAAAAAAAGAAACCAACAAGTTAACTTGGCTCTGGGTATTTGGGATGATTCAGAGACTGAAAGACATGAGTCATTTTCCTCTACCCCAATCTCGAACTTAGTTCTTGCCCAACTCATCTCGACTTGCTGCAGAAAAGCTAAAGATGCTAAAAATAAATAAATAAATCCAAGAAATGAGTTTAATTCGAGAAAGTTTTTCTACCCTTCTGTCCATAGCTGCTTCCTCATTTCTTCCACTCAATATTAAGCAATCAACAGCTTTAACAAGGTTCCTGTGTAGCTCTGGCTGTCTTGGTACTTTGTAGACTAGGCTGGCCTTAAACTCAGATCTGCATGCCTCTACGTCCTGATTGCTGGCAAAGATCTCCTCATTATAGAACAAATTTCCCTACAAATAATTTAAAATATAAGGCTTAAAATGAAAATAGCTAGGTACTAAATAAGTGACTAGCATTCATAGAGTTTGGCTTAGGCAATAACTCAGAAACGCATTCCCAGAAACTGCCGTTCTGGATACTGGTGGTTCTGAGAAGCTGCTGTGTCACTCAAAAATGAAGATATGCAGACTAAAAGCAGCCACTCCACACTTCCGCTCCTATGGCAGCATAAAGGTCACCTTCATTTACTTGATACCCACCACCTACATGGTCTCAAGCTCACAGGTCTAGCCCTTCTTCCTCAGTGCTGGGATTAAAGCCAAAGGCACACCACACTCAGTCCTGGTGAGACGTTTAATTTAGGGAAATGAACTATAGTATTTGACTCACTTAAGAGGGGATCTTACAACACCTTGGAGAACAAGTGTGGTTTCCCCACTCACCCAAGGAAGAAAATTCTCTCAAAAGCCTCTAAGTTGAAAGGTTGAGTCATCTTGCCCAGACCCGGTGATGGTTTACACTTTCCCACAGAACATTCTCATTGCCTTCCCTACAACATACTCAAGCCAGCAGAGGGCAAATTATTTGCTAACAATGCTACCTTCAGTGTTGACCTAAGGCCTCCCCTCTGTACCCTAGAATGTAGCCACACCCCGAATTTGGAGGCAACAGTACTGCAACAGTAGTACCAAATGTAACTTCCTGCAAGCCAGAAAGCATAAAAGTCTTACATGAACAGAGACCAGACTCGGAAGGCTATCTGGATACCTGTTTCTTTGTTTCTACCCTCACAGCCAAAGACAAAGGCTGCACAGATTTCTCCTTTTAGATGGTTTTTTTCTCAGGAGAGTTGCAATGTAACATTAGTTACTTTGTAAACACCGACGGGGTTCCAGAGAGAATTTGTTTCCATGTGAATAAGTATTCGGAGCCTACGGGCTTCCCCAAGCATAACCTTAACCTGCGTAAAAATGGCAAAGAGACAGACTGAAGTTGGTGGTCTTCAATGTAACTACTTCATTGACAAAAAGGATATATGCATTCCCTTTTGGGCATTTCACCAGAAATTAGGTCGAGGATGTCGTACACACAAGGAGATAAGTAATTTAGCAGCCTGGAGTAAATGTTTCCACTCATGACACAGGACGAAAAAACCTCAGATATTAATAAATGACAGCGGATTCTAAAACGCAGCTGCCGCCACATACGAATGAATTTTCACTATTAGGTTCACTTTTTCCGAACTACCAATGTCCTGGATTTGGAAAAGGTGATCGAGAGATATCTTACTATGAATGGGTCTTTATATAGCCTCCAGACTAGAAGATGCCCGGCTCCTTCAAACCTACTATGCCGGCCACCTTGTGCATGCAGCCCCATCTTCCTCATAGCACTGACTTGACAAATTCTGCTTCCCTAATTAGACTGAGCTCTGCGGGCTGTGTGCATTCGGGTCGCGTCGGGCTCCAGCTTCTGTCCGGAGCAGGTATGAGTTGGCCGCCCACCCTCCCCTCTCCAGCACGTGGGAGCAGACGCCCCGCAGTACGTGCAGGCCCGCCGCCGCAGGATGGAGCACGGGAGCACGCAGGACCCTGGTGCGCCAGGAGCCTAGCCCATCACCACAGAAATCTGCGGGCGCACAAAATAGGCAGCAATAGGGCCAACCTTTCTTGCCTGGCCACCGGAATTACAAAAATTACATAATTTGTAGCTGCATTACCTAGGATTGCTAGTGATTGCATTCTTCCTACATGCAACGGACCACGAGGGCCAGAGGGGAGTTCGCGGACGTGACTAGAATGAGGGGGAGGGGAAAAGCTGCGGGGAGGGGCGAGGATAGGGAGGCTGAAGGGATGCTATGGCGCGGACGTGACCAGAAAGGAGTGGGGGAGGGGCGACAAGGAGCTGCTAACCCAGGCGCGGGAAGAGCACGCTGACCTGAAAGGAGGATGAACGTCGGTGCTGAAGCGGGAGGGGGGGTGAGCAGGGGAGTTATTTCAAGGAGAGATTACAAGGAGAGCACCGAATGATGAGGGCACAGAGCTAAGATGAAGGTCGAAAGTACTAGTGAATGTAGGAGGATGAGCACTGGAACAAGGTGGCGAGGATAGCAATAATAAAATAAGAAGTTGGAACCAGATTGAGAAAGGAGAGCAGAACCAGTACGTGGGAAAGGAGCTAGCCGCCCCCCCCCGCCTCAATTTGGAAGATTAGTACTTAGACTCAAGTGTAGCCTCTCCCCCAACCCGGAATGGGATGCTCGATGCCAGGCGCCTGGGTCCAGCGTGGGCAAGCAAGAAGGCCTGCGTTGCGCACTAGTGGGCATCGGCTCTGGGCACAGATGGCACAGGTTCTCCCCGCTCACCTCGGGCGTACTTCGGATCCTGTTGCAATACCTAAAGCAGACGTCTGTCGACTTAGGACCGGTCGCTGCTGTGCGGGGCTGCGCAGACTGGGCCTCAAGGTTATCACTGCTGCGGGCCGCCGCAATCCCTCCGCAGCCCCGCCCCTCGCCCAATCCGGGCAGCAGCTAGCAGAGCCCCGCCTCTCAACAGGCACCCGCACCTTCTGAGAGAGTCGCAGGGTAGGCGGGACAAGCAGGTTGCCCTTTTGAGGGGGACTACCTTCCGTGGCGGAAGGACATTGCAAACCAAAATTGCGCATGGGTTATTCTGATGGCCAATGGGGAAGTGGTGAGGGAGCAGGACCCGCCCTCGGGTCCACCGCCGCCACCACCCCTAGATCCCGGGGTGTCACCGCCACCTGTTGCTTTAGGACCTCAGCGGCTACATAATCCCATTTTGGAATTCTGCCCAGGTCTCCCCATCTGCCCTGGCCTACCAGGGCGTTGCCCAGATTTATAGGTCCCGGACATTCCTCCAGCCCCGCCCGGTGACTCTCCACCCTCCCGGCGCTCGCCCGGGTACACCCTCAGAGGCTGAGCGGAACGGGAAGCTAGGGTGATGGGAGCAAGAGAGTGGTGGAAAGTCTGGGCTGCTTCCTAGAGGGTTCCAGACTTAGAGACTGGGTAGGGGGAACTTAGTCTCTCTTTTGGAAAGTGAGCGCGACCTCCTAACAAGGAGAGCCAGATTGGACCCATGCTAATCTTTGAGTAGGATCTCAAATCTGCATTCTTAAGATGCCGGGAAGCAGCAATCCAAGGTAATTAGTGCAGAACTGACCTTCGCGAAGCCATTATCTGTTCTGGAGTCAACACTGGTTTTTGACTCAGTTGTGTATGTATTTAAATTTATAGTATTGGCGTCTTCTTTAACAAATATTTTCCCTACAAGGTATTTTCTAACTTCCCAACTGTTAACGCTGGTCTCCATTCCGCAGTTTTGAAAGCAGACACAATGTTGCCACATTCTAAATGGGAAGACTGTACCTTAGTGGGGGGGTTTTGGTTTTGTTTTGTTTTTTTTTTTTTTTCTTGGAAAAAGAAGGGTGTGACCAACTCAGGCAGACACTTCTTTGTAGCTGAATCACAGGCCTTCATTTCATTTCCTGTCAGTTTAGATTAGAGGGGAGGGTAACAGCATAAACACAATTTGTAGTGAAATAAAGTTTAATTTACTCTGTAAGCCTTTCGCGGTCCCCTTAGTTTAGGGGAGGAAGTAAATGCTTGGTTATTAAGGTGGAAAGAACTTGAAGTTGGAAAAAAAAAAACCCGACTATATCTGTGGAGAAAATCAAATTCCTTTCTGCCAGAGAAGGGGGTAGAAGAAATGATCTCTTTGTGCCTTGAACTGAAAAAGACTAAGAACCATAGTGCACAACATGGTGACAGCTATCTACTCATGCTGAGGCTCACTGTTCACACTGAGAGTCAAGCATAGTGGCTCACACCTGTAATCCCAACACTCAAGAGGCCAAGTCCCGAGAAACTGCGGAGCCAAGGTCAGCCTGAGATAACACTGAGCTCCATACACAGTGAGATCTAGGCCCACCCCCACTAGAGTTTTGGTCATAAATTCATTCATTCTCTCCCTCCTTACCTTCCTCTCCTCTCTCTTTTACATGAACACACACGCACGCACACACAAATCTAGATTCAAAACTAGGTGTGCCCAAGTCTGTTGTCTTGGCACTTAGGAGACTGAGGCAGAACTGAAGGCCAACCTGACGTGCATATCTATTAAACTGGAGACTGGTGGCAGCTGAAAATTGCTCTTCATCTGGAGGTTTTAATGACCTGATAGTTACACAAATGGGATCCATGGGAAGTGGCAGACTATGGTATGTCTTGTTCACATTAGATGACAGAATGTGTCAGAGTGACTTCCTAAAGGTTACTGTCTTACTTCTGCTGAGAAATCGACGTGGTATAGAAGAGTACATAGTTAGGTTGTATCTTATCTTTGTTATAGTTTAATCACTAGCCCTATGACTATTCCTGTAATTTAACATCTACAGTCCGTTAAAAGTAACTTGAGGACAATCCCTATTTCACAGGGTGGGGTTTGATCAGATAGTTATATGTGCATGAGTCCAACAGTGCCCAACAGGCAACTTCTTCCTCTAGTAACTGCAGTCTTAGAGGACTTTCTGTTGACCAGAGCAAGACTGCTTTCTGAATTCAGATTTGCCTTCTCTGAACCACCCTTCTGAAACTTCAATCTACAGCAGCCCCAAGGTCACAGGAAACCAGGGTTGAAGGACACAGGCCTCTCATCCAGCCTGAAGTAAGCCCTTCCTTTGTGTTTACAGATTTGGTCAGGATGGGAGGGTAAGCTGCTAGACTCACTCATTGTTCTGCAAATTTTTGGCCAAAGGACCACAGGATCTGGTTTGATGGCTTAATGGTTTTTAAAATTCAATGGGAGTTCTTTGGGGGAAGGTATGTCGTAAAAGCCATACTCCAATGCAAGATCTGCAAAATAAACTTTGGCCCTGCTGGAATGGTGAGGTTATAAAGTGGCCCATATATCATATGACTTCTTGGTCCCTGGAAAAGGTAGGGTCATTTCTGAGGACAAGACAGACTGCCAGAGCAGCCCACGAGCTTTGAACATCAGGTTTAAAGTAGAACTTAACACTTCAGACCTACCTCCTCCTTCTAAAACTGGACCTACTGGACTTGTTTTTGAGATAGGGTTTCACTCTCTATATAGCCCGCTATGATTGTGAATTCATATGAAAATCTGAACCACCGTCACAGCAAAATTTCTCCCAGACAAACCCTGGAAAGGAAAAAACATGATGGATTTTTGGAGTTAAGGATGAAGAGAAAAAGAGTTTGTCTCTGTGGGAAAGAGGCAGCTTCAAGGAGAAAACATTTTAGCTGCACATGAAAGATTAGTTTAGGTATGGAGGCCTCTCCAGAAGTTGAATATTCAGTGCATGTAACTTCATTAAATACTGAAACTATTCAAGTGTTCTGAATGCAACTCTGTGTCTGGGCTTTCCCAGCATCTTGCAAATGCAGCATCAGCAGTGAAAGGCGGAAAGAGATAACAGCTGTGTGATGAGATTGAGGATGGGTCTCAATCAAGATTTGGAAGACTAAGGGTCACGAAGGGCAAGATGACATCCACCAGCAAACTCACCCAGATAGTGACGTCACATGGCCTATCAATAAAGTCCCCTTGCAGAAGAGACATTCCTAAACTCAATGCCTCAGAAACATTGAGGCCAGTGGGCTTCCCTGTCTCCTATGACTTTATATCATTCAAGTGTTCAATTAGCAATAATCGCGCCTCGGATAAACCTCATTGGCTACGATACTGCCACTGTGCAAAGCTTATATCATTCAAAAGGACATATATCTTCAGGTTGCTGCTAAGTCAGGGGCAACCAGACACCACAGAAATATTAAAACTATTACCTTAGAAACACCTATGACTCAAGAAGAAATGGGCTTTATCCATGTGAAAGTCCAGAATGATCATTGTGGTTACTGTTCATCATCAGACAGAATGATTATCTCCAATAAGGGTCTTTCAAAATGATCAGTGAAAAATTATATATTAAACCACTTTAACATTCTGCAGCTGTGCAGCGTGATGAACTCTTCTAATCCCAGCACTCAGAAGGAGGCAGAAACAGGTGAATCTCTGAATTTGAGGCCAGTCCAGTCTGCAGACTGTTCTAGGACAGCCAGGGCTACACAGAGAAACCTTGTCTTAAAAAAATAAACAAGGGGCTGGGGATTTAGCTCAGTGGTAGAGCGCTTACCTAGGAAGCGCAAGGCCCTGGGTTCGATCCCCAGCTCTGAAAAAAAGAACCAAAAAAAAAACAAAAAAAACAAAAAAAACAAAAAAAAAAAACCAAATAGGGCTGGAGAGATGGCTCAGTGGTTAAGAGCACTGACTGCTCTTCTGAAGGTCCTGAGTTCAATTCCCAGCAACCACATGGTGGCTCACAACCATCTGTAATGGGATCTGATGCCCTCTTCTGGTGTGTCTGAAGATAGCTACGGTGTACTCACATACATAAAATGGATAAATAAATCTTTTAAAAAATTAAAAAAAAAAAACAATAAAAAATATTCTGGAAAAAACAAGGAAGACAGAAAACAATAGCTCAAATGCACCCTTCCTAAAATGTGTTCCTTTTCCTTAGATGTGTTTTTCACATTATGTCTGTCCTTACAGACTGGTTGCCTGATTCATTCATTCCAAGTACAACTAAAACTAAAGAGACTGTGGGTCATCTCCTGTGCAAGTTATTTCTGCAGAAAGTTTTAAGAAGCAGCATCTCGGGCTGGAGAGATGGCTCAGCGGTTAAGAGCACCCGACTGCTCTTCCAGAGGTCCTGAGTTCAATTCCCAGCAACCACATGGTGGCTCACAACCATCTGTAAAGAGATCTGGTGCCCTCTTCTGGTGTATCTGAAGACAGCTACAGTGTACTTATATATAATAAATGAATAAATCTTAAAAAAAAAAAAAAAAAAAAAAAGATTTATAAAAGAAGCAGCATCTCTGGCCCTATGGTGGTGACAGTGTGAGGTGGTCTGAAACTCAATTTGTGTAAAGTCCTATGCTGTAGAGGCTAATACGCTGTCTAAATGAACTGAAGCCTACCTTTTTCTCATCCATGGGGCTGGAGGGCTCCAGTGGAATTGTGTCATCCAAGGAGCTTTCTCCTCACCACCTCTAAGAAGCCAAGATATTCCTAAGTCTATCTGGAATAATTCTGTGAGTCCGTGAGAGCCAGTAATGACTCAGCAGCAGACTCAGCTGCTCCTTCCCAGCTAGAGGTAAAGGCAGAAGGAAGCTCCTCCCCAACCGATGGCCACATCCTCACCACAAACTGAGTCATGGCCACACCCAGCCTTTATGGAAAACTACCGAAGGAAGGAAGGAAGGAAGGAAGGAAGGGGGAGGGAGGAAGGAAGGAAGGAAGGAAGGAAGAGAAGTTCAAGGAGTTTTTGACTTTGGAGTCCAATATACTCTATGTAGCACTGGAGAAAACAGTTTTTTCCCTACCCTATTCCTAATCAGGTATGTCTAGGTCTAAGTGAGGCAAGATTGCTTACACCCAGGTAAGTGACAGGTGGGCTGTCACTGTGTATGCAGTAAGAGCTCTGGCCTCTGGAGCTCACACCTGTCTTCATGGACCCCAGCCCTTTCACCTAAGTAGCCAGGCCCTCAAGTCTCCCACCATGGTTGTGAGCAGGTAGCTCTTGAAAAACACAGGACCCTACCAAGCAATTTGCTCTGCAGTGAGGGCATTCGTCTGTCTGATAAGGCTTTTTCTTCCTTACACTGTTGAGGAATGAGCCCAGACCTTTTAGGTATTAAGCAGAGGTCCAATACCTAACCACAGCCCCTGCTTTCAGAATACATTCTTGATTTTGGCTAGAATTTTTAATCTGATGTTTTGAATTATCAGGCATTATGACCTTCTGAGATCAGCTTTTCAGTAGAGAACTATAAAATATGTACGATTTCACTGATAGGAAATGTTTATAAGTAGGAAATTTTTCTTAATTTCTAAAATTGGCAAAAATGTTTTATAACACGTGAACAGCCACGCACCTAAGGTCCAGGTAGGGCATCAGGTGATTGAGTTTTGGGTGCCCAGTGTGGTGGGGCATGCCTTCAATCCCAGCACTCTGGAAGGAGAGGCAGGATTTCTGTGAGCTGGTGTATAGATTAAGTTTCAGGCTGGCCAGGGATACATAGTAAAACTCTTTCCCAAGGGCAGCATATCAGATGTGCTGCACATCACATATTTATATTGCAAATTATAAAAGTAACAAAATGAGTTATGAAGTAGCAACAAAAATAACTTCGTGGTTGGGAGTCACCACAATAGGACAAACTGTATTAAGGAGTTGCCACAGTAAGAAGGTTGAGAACCATTGCTCTAGACACATTTAAGATCTCTGAAGGAAATGTGTCTTCCACCTTTGCTATCAGCAGTAAATGTGGCTATAATCACAGAACCAGAAAAGGAATTCTGGAATCAGGTTATTATGATTAGCTGTGGAATACAGCAAATTACTTTTCCTCCAAGATTATTTTCTCATCTGCAAAATGGGAATAATAGCACCCATTTCTGAGGCTTTTGTGGGAATTAGGAGTCAATATATGTAGCATACTTACAACAACATATACTAACACAGAAATATGTTATCAAAATATTAAGGTACTTTGCACACTACCTGGAAGCTAATTTATGAGAACTAAAGTATGTTAGCTATCTCTGATACCTTATTATGGGTTACAGAGTCTTCCCGGGAGGATTTTCAGTTGCATGTCCCACTGATAGTAATTTATTTGGTGAACTATTATTTCTGTTAGGCCTGAGCCTTGGAAGACTTGAGAGTGTTAGAATATACTAGCTATTTCCTTTTTGAGATGGGATTCTTGGCTAGTTGCTCAAGTTGGTTTTGAAAACCTGAGGTTAACTGGTTCTCCTGCCTTGGCCCCAGGGGATAAGCTGGGACTATAGGTGAACCCTCCCATACTCATTTATAATGTACTAGTCAGAAGGGCTTGGGAAGACAATGGAGACGGGCTTTAGGAGTGGCACTGACTTGTTCAAAATGTCAGGAACTACAACACAAGACACCTAGATAAGAAGGTGCTCTGAAACAGAATGAAGGTCACAGAAAACAATAACTAGTCTACTGAAAGCAAGAGCTATAGAAGATATGAATTCATTATCACTGGAAAGCTGGGCTTTGCCAGACATGATGTTGTGCCCACCTTTAATCTCAGCTCTTGGGAGGCAGAGGCAGGCAGATCCTTGTGAGTTCCAGGACACCCAGGGTTGTTGCACTGAGAAACCCTATCTTGAAAAAACATGAGAGAGGGGGGTGCTGGCTTTTAAAGTTTTGTGATATTTTCTGTATTTACATCTGGTTTTCATTAATATCTAATAAAATATTTGGAAATGTTCGACACATCTCAGCTGTGCTTAGAATTAGAGAAGGGCACCCGGCATGGCAGTCACACCTTTTTTTTTTTTTTTTTTTTTTCAGAGCTGGGGACCCGACCCAGGGCCTTGCGCTGCTAGGCAAGCGCTCTACCGCTGAGCTAAATCCCCAACCCCGCAGTCACACTTTTAATCTTAGGGTCTAAGAGACCCAGGCAGGTGGTTCTCTCTCAGTTTGACACCAGCTTGGTTTATACATAGTGAGTTATAGGCAACCCAGGGCTACATAGTGAGACCCTATCTTAAAAATTAACTAAGGGTTTTTGGGTATATGGAACAAGTCTGAAAGGCCAGAAGCTTCCTTGATAAGACAAACTAAATCTTCTATGGTTAGCCAGAGGTAAGAAAGGCAGTGGTTTCAGGACACCTACCTTTCAGGGAATTCCAACATTTTCCTGGTGAATTCTCACACCAAACCCTGACAGCCCACAGCCCCCTTAGGGCATCATGCACACTAAGCAAGCATTTTACTACAGACCTATAAGCCTTTCTTAAAGGACTTCCGGTTAGAGAACTTTCTCGTACCTGCCAACTTACCTCCACCCCTTCTCTTCACCTCACTTATCCCAACTAAAGGCCAGGCAGGGGAATAATGAAGAGTCTAGCATCTGAGATACAGAGCAGGCATGGCTGACAGGGCTGCTTTGGTGTAGAAAGCAGCCGATCCCGAAGGTTAAAAAACAAACAAACAAACAAAAAACCTCAAAGCGGCTCTGGCTTCAAAGGCCCATTTAAATCCTGAGTGACAGTCATCAGTTGTATGCTTACCCTGATTATTTCATCTACATCACTGATAAACTTCACTTTTTAGTTATTTGGTTAAAAATACTCACATATGAGGCTGGAGAGATGGCTCAGTGGTTAAGAGCACTGACTGCTCTTCCAGAGGTCCTGAATTCAATTCCCAGCAACCACATGGTGGCTCACAACCATCTGTAATGGGATCCGATGCCCTCTTCTGGTGTGTCTGAAGATAGCAACAGTGTACTTGTGTACATACAATAAATGAATCTTTAAAAACAAAACAAAACCTAGTTCCACTGTAGAAGTCATCTGGCCGTTGTTCTGTGTGTTCTGGGCTGGCTGTCACATGACACGGCTTGATCGTCACTATGCCTTTCCAGCTAGACCTCCCAGCTCAGAGGCATCTCACACCCAGCCGTTTGGCATGGGCCTTGTCTGTCTGATATTTAGGTATTTTAGGTACTGGGATATAGCAATGAATAAAACCAAATTACTTCCTTAAAAGAAAAGCCTAGGGCTGGAAGATGGCTCAGTGGTTACAAGCATTGACTGCTTTTCCAGAGGTCCTGAGTTCAAATCCCAGCAACCACATGGTGGCTCACAACCATCTGTAATGAGATCTGATGCCCTCTTCTGGTGTGTCTGAAGACAGCGACAGTGTACTTATGTATAATAAATAAATAAATCTTTTTTAAAAAAAAAAAGAAAAGCCTAACATACCTGTAGAATACAAAGCTGACTAATCGATCAGTGCATCTCTTACTTTAGGAAACACACAGTTCCAACCTTCAGGATATTCATTCATTCTCAGATCAAAAACCTTTGCCTCAGACCTTAGATAGGTGCTGAGCCCAGGCTAGTCAGACCACAGTGATCATATCCAGTCCACAGCACCTTCCATTTTATTGTTTTATTTACAAACAGGGTGAAGTCAATTGGGCAAATCAGAGGTGGGAGTCAGTCAGGGCCATCTAATGTGGAGTAGTTCCTGGATCAATCTCCACCATGAAGGCCACCTCTTCTTTTCTTGCCCCTTGGATTTCTCAGGGCAGCCTCACTTGCTGCTCCTGAGCCCTTTGACAAGGGCAGATGGATCCTGGGGGAACAGGGTGGTACGAGGGCTGGGGCCCCCTCAGTTTGTGTAAACCTGAGTTCCGATCACACGCATGATTTCCTTCTGTATCTTGGGGTCCTGAGTATTAATGTTGGCATCGCCCACTTGCCCATCCTCATATCTGCCAAAGACAGCCAAGTGTAAGCATAGGAGGAAGTGAAGTACCAAGGTAATGTCCACCAGAGGAGCTGTGTTTTAAGACATGGCCATTTCATCCTGAAGTCAAAGATCTCGTCACTGCTCTTCAGGATGAAGGGGTCAGCTGAGCAGTATTCCTCTACACAGACCCAAATAACCTATCCTACCCTAAGGAAGAGTCCCAGTGCTAAATCAGACAGCAAGGGAAGGGACCCAGACCACAAGATAACGTCCTCAACAGTCACACACCCCCCACCCTACCCCCTACCCTCATTCCTCAAGGAATTCCAAAAGCTCCTTTGGACTCACACAAAGAAGAACCTTGTGCAGACATGGTCAGACACAGGGCACACCCAAATGTTTCCATGCTTCTGGAGGTCCTTAGATGTAATCACTGGAAGAAAAGGAGCCAGAAGTCACAGATAAGTTCAGACAGTCCAGGTAGGGAAGAAGGACATAAGGTTTCAACATAATTTTTGGATGACTCATGTGCCACAGGGCATGAGAAATAAAGCCATGAACTGGGCGAGTTGCATACCTTCACAGAGTGCTATACAGTTTAGATTCCGACTCTGCAGGAACCTTGACTGAATGGATCGGGTCTGAAATAGAAAGAAGCAAAGGAGAGTAGAGCAAGGTAAAGTGTTAAGAGTTTGCTCTCAAAATGGTCAGTTAGTTATTGATTATGGGGATGACAGGGATAGGAACTCAGCCTCCTAAGCTCCAACCATTTGAATCTGCTTACATACAGTTACCTAATGGGTCCACGGCCTCCATGTTCATCTTTTCAGTTAAAAGCCTGCCTTCGCTCTCATACAGACAACACAGATAATATATGACTACAGTAAGATCGTTACAACCTGTTTAATGCCTTTAAATGATTGACAGTGACCCAGCTCTACTATTCCCCCATCCACTATTTTTAGCAGGATACAGGGGAAGATTCCTAACTTAGGCAGAGCCAACAAACAATACCTGGGGGATGGTGTTCATCCTGTTGTATCTCTGGACCAGCTCGTCCTTGGAAGGCATCCTGTGCTGTCCTTTGCCCATTCCTGTCACAGAACAACCACCTCAGTTAATTTGCCCATTTCCTAAGTATTTACCGATGTAGTTACTATATATGACGGATACCAACCTAAGATGCTTGGTGACGCATGGTGAGTAAAACAAGCCTTTTTCTGCGTAGAATTTGGTCTAGTGGAGACCGCAGGCAAGGAATAAGTAATTACAGCACAGTGTAGTGAGGATCATGATAGTTTATAGAGCATTGTGTGAACCCTGTGAAGGGGAACCACCCTAGCCCAGAGTTTGAAAATGTCCTGATGCAGTAAGGAAGAGTTAGTATAATAGAATATGGAAAACACAAACATAGATAAAGCCACAGGACTTAAATTGCACATATTAGGAATGAATATTAGGAAAATGGGAAAAATAATGTAATAGATGTTAGCTAGGGTCAGATCAAGCAGGGCTTATGGGCTATTAAAACAACTAGGGTTTATCCTCTAAAAACTTCAGGGAACCACTAAAGGGTTCTATTACACAACTTAACACATGGCTCAGGAAAGAGGGGCCTAGCAGAATAGGACACCTCAGAATCAAATGACAAGCCAGAGATATGAGTTAAGAGAAAGCAAGTAGAAGAAGTTCAATAAGCTGTAGTTTAAAAGTTACAGAAAAGACTGGCCATTCATAATAAAAGGAAAAAGCTGAATCCTTCCACATGCATTCTCCACAGATATTTACAATGACAACCACCTTGAAGAATCCTACCTTTAAAAAAAGTACCAACTCCCTCTCATGTCTACATTTCTACATTATTGCAGTGCATAAATTCTCTACCGTTTTTCTTTGTTGAAACAAGGTTTCTCTGTGTTCACAGCCCTGCTGTCCAAAAACACACTTTATAAACCAGGCTGACCTCGAACTCACAAAGATCCACCTGCCTCTGTCTCCCAAGTGCTGGGATTAAAGGCATGTGCCACCATGCCTGGCTTTTTTATAATAATAATAATAATAATAATAATAATAATAATAATAATAATAATAATAACAACAACAACAACAACAATAATAATTCTCTATCATTCTTAGCAGTTACAGAGGAGACCTTGTTTAGAGACTGAAAACAGAGTTCTTACTTAGGTATCAAACAGTACCTGTATGTTCCTACTCCCAACTCTCTTTTGGCCTAAGGACAGGATTTCAGTCTGTTTCTAGGCTTCTTATAAGTACAGCCCTACCAGTTAGGGGTATGTAACCAAGGAGATGGGATAAACATGAAATCGATGATATGATCATTAAAGCCATGAACAGGGTTCCAACCTCACCATTCTACCTCATCACAATTTCACTCTGATTTAATTCTTGGTTTTGCCACTGGCCTTTTATTTCAAAAGTTTAAACTTAATTTTATTTATTAGGTGTCTGTGATGTGAGTGCAAATGCACATTGGAGGTTAAAAGACAATTTTTTGGGTTTTGTTGTTTTTATTTTGTTTGGCTAATCTAGAATTCACTATGTAGACCAAGCTGGCCTCAAACTCATAGAGCTCACCTGCCTCTTTGAGTGCTGGGATTGGTGCTGATCACACCAAGTTTAGAGGATTGTTTTTAAGAGATGGCAGTGATCAAACTCAGATTATGAGGCTTGGGCATCAAGCACCTTACCAGTTGAACTATCTCAGCAGCTTACTCTTGGTTTCATCAGTGGTGTGGGGTAGAAGGTGGTAACCACTGGACTTCAATCCTTCACTGAGCAAAAAGACTGTCAACTCAACACACACTTATTTTTTTGTCAATCTCATGACAAATTCACGGCCTGAACAAAATTCAGCTTCAACTGCCAATCCCTTCCTCCTAGGACAGAAACCCTCTACTTCCACAATCCTTAACAGGGCTCAACTCTGCATCTAAACATCACGACTTCAGCCCAGATTATTTCATTGACAACATTCTAAAAGAAATTACCATTCAGGTTCTACTCCAGAAAAAGCAGGCAGAAGAAAAAATAATAATTTTATTTCTCCGGTGAATCATAGAGACGGCACTTGAAGTAACTGAAATCTTGTTCTGTCTCAAACCTGTGGTACTGTCCCATTCATAATGACCAAATGATTAATCTATTCTTGTCCTGGGACTAATAATCTCTGGAAACTTTGTGTCCAGAATGAATCTCTAAACAGAACTAAACAAAGGAAATTTCCAAATCCATTCACTGTCCCTAATTTCTTCTGATACTAATGGCCAAGTTATCAGCAGTGCCATTGGTCAAATGCATGCTCTCTGTTCATATTGATTCCCACCTGGAAAGCACATCCAATGTTGCCAACCCAAAGGTACCCTGAGGAAAATGAAACAGAAAACCAGAGCAGACTAGGGAGAAGAGAGCATATATGAGAGTTGGTCAAATACCAGAGTAAGAGGAGTAAATGGAACATTTGTGTACCCAATGTTGCAAGATTCCTATTCATCTTCTGGGACCCCCCCCCCAGACACAGTGATCCAAACAAAGCCTCCCCTTTTCAGTCCAATGTAATAGTGAGAACAATGGCCTAAAAGTCAGGAGACTTGGATTCCAGTCATATCTCTGCTACTCAAAGCTGTATGACTCAGAAAGTGTTTGCTTTTCTATATATCACTTTCCTTATCTATAGAATAATGAGGAATTGGACTAGATGATCAATAACTCCAATAGCAAATCCCTACTGAAATCCTTTGGTAGTCTGGATCTATATTCATTGATAATTTCCAAACCACTGATATGGATTGAAAAGGGCGGTGTGATACGATACTTTAATGTAATTGGTAAAGTGTTAAGGAATGACAAGAAAGAATCTATAAAGATTCCTAGCTCCATCTGGTAACTGAAGGTATTCAAGCACCCACTGACCTGAAGAAAATAAAAGAAAGAGAAGAAAACATCTTAATAAAAGGTAAGAAAAAGAAAGGGAGAGAACATAGACACTAAAAGTCATGAAAATCTGATTACTTGGAAAATAAGCAATTAATCAGAGGAATGCTCAGGCTGGAAAAAAGATAAACCCTGAAAATTCTGACAAAGAAGACAAAAAAGACTAATTCAGCCCCTTTCCTATTTGAATCTGAAACACAGCACATGATTCACTCACATATTCCGGATGCATTGAGCGCCTACCCTGTGAAGATTAAACAAGCTATTTCAAGACACTGACTCTAATCAACAATACGTCTTAGAGGAACTGCTGCTCTGGAACTTACGTAACATTTATTCTGCAGCACTGGGAACTGACCCTAGAGCCAACACGTGCTGGGCAAGTGCTCTACCATGAATGACATGCCCAACCCAGGGTTTGAATTCTTTCATATTTTCATTCTTATCAAGTTTATCATGTATGCCCCTGTTAAGTTTGATTTTGTCTGCCTTTGAGCAATATAAACACACACCACACAGCCTTCTGAGACTTGCCATTTGTCAGTATTTACTTATTTATTGTGCATGTGAATCCAAGTGCATACATGCCACAGTGTGTGTGGGTGTCAGAGCACAACTTCAGAAGTTGATTCTTAACAAATCCACCTGGAGGCAGGGTCTCTGTTGTCGTCTCTGCTGTGGCTAGCACTGAAGCTCTCAGGTGATTCTCCTGCTTCTGTCACCTATTTGTTTTTTCTTTTAAGATTTATTTATTTTATGTATGCAAATCACTATAGCTATCTTCATGCACACCAGAAGAGGGCATCAGACCCCATTACAGATGGCTGTGAGCCACTATGTGGTTGCTGGGAATTGAACTCTATAAGAACAGCCAGTGCTAACTGCTGAGCCATCTCTCCAGCCCGGATCTAACCTTGTTGTGTAAGTTCTAGGTACTAAAATTGGGCCATCAGGCTTGTCCGGCTAGCACTTTAACCTACTGAGTCAAGTCCTCAGCCTGACTTGCTATTTTTAATCAACATTATGAAGAATGTTTATGTTACTTCATGCTACTGATGTCCTTCATTTTCATTGCTCAATAATTATGTGATTAGATCAAATAATTTGTGTCTTATTCCGATGATGAAGATCTGCTCTATTTCTAAGGTCTGTTGCTGCAAAGAGTCTCGTGAGCATTCCTGTACATCACTGAGTTTGCATATATAGGAACAAAAATGCTGGGTCAAGACTGAACCCCCAGTGAATGTGACTGTTGAGGGGAGGGCGGTAATGGGGGGAGGATGGGGAGGGGAACACCCAGAAAGAAGAGGAGGGGGATGTTGGCCCGGAAACCGGGAAAGGGAATAACATTCGAAATGTAAATAAGAATTACTCAAGTTAATAAAAAAAAAAAAAAAAAAATGCTGGGTCAAAGAGATAAACTATGTTGCTTTATAAAGTAAAGTCAAATTGTTTTTCTGGTCCAGAAAGATGGCTCAGTGGGTAAAAGCACTTAATTATAACCAAGCTTCATGACCTAAGTTGGACCTCTAGAACTCTCAGTAGCAGAAGACCGACTCCAGCAAGTGATCCTTCTGACCTCTAAAAGCACAAATACGTGTGCACACACACACATGTGCACCCACATACACATATAATACAATAAATGAACAAGAAACATTTTTCCTAAAATGGCTGTGGAGACAGTAAAGGAAATCTTGTGGATTTTTACAGCCTTTAATATAATTTGGTATTATCAGATTTCTTACTTTTTATTGATCCGCATGGGTACTAAATAACAAGTCACTTTGGTTTTATTTTATTTCCCTCTAGAGGTTACACAGCTTTCACATGAGGAGGAACACTTCTCATTTATATTCTCACCATGTATATATTATTTACTTGCTTTTCTAATAAGCTCTGCAGACTAATATTCTTTTTCACATCACTTGAGACTGAAACTCAGGACTTGGTATATGTTCTACCACACACACACACACACACACACACACACACACACACACATATATATATATGCCCTTCATTTACAATCTGAGAGGTCTTGTTAAGTTGCCCACACTATCCTTGAACACACACACACACACACACACACACACACACACACACACACACACACACACACACACACAGCTCACAAAGGCCATGTAATTGTGATCATGCTTCCCAAGATACAACTGTATGCCACTATACCTGGCTAAGAAATTTTAAGCTACAGTTTAAATTATTTATTAATAGATGTGTAAAATATTGTGCACATAACTGTGCACTATGTGCAACTCCTCAGAAGCCAGAAGAGGTTATTGGATCTGAAACTGTGTAGATGCTGGGAATTTAATCTAAGTTCTCTGGAAAGCAGTCAGTGCTCTTAACCACCAAGCAAGCCATCTCTTCAGCATCTTTCAAATACATTTTATGGTCAATCTTCTGTTTTATGCATCTTACAGGTGCCTTCCCCAGTCTGTAGCATGTCTTTACACTTCCTTTAAAATACATTCTTATGCCAGGTGGGTCTCTGAGTTTGAGGTCAGCGTGATCTACAGAGTGAGTTTCAGGATATCCAGGGCTACATAAAGAAACCATCTCAAAAAACCAAAAATATAAGTGTGTGTTTGTGTCTCTGTTTGTGCACATGCACACTCTGATGGAGAGCTTTAGTTTCTAACAATCTAACAAGTTTTAATTAGTTTTTGCAATTTCTCTATTTTCTAGACTTTTATTTTCTAGACTTTTACCTAAGATTAAAACAAGTTGCTCCTTTATAGTGTAAGACTTGTAAGATTATGGGGAGAGAGAGATAACTTAGAGTGTTATCTCAATACAGTGTTTATCTACTCTGTTCCAAGCCTGAGTTCCATCCCTAAAGAAACAACCAAAACCCCAAAATACTGTCACATTTTCCTAGCTTTGTCAAAAAGTTTCAAATGATTGATTTAACATTTACAGACTTTACCCCTGAGCTTTAAAAATGGTTTCATCTGGAGGTATGTTGGCTTCTTGGTTCCCATTTCTCCAACTCTTAAACTAACCATAGGTCTATCAGTTGCTTTCGTTGTGGCCTCACCACACGTGCTAGGCAAGCACTGTACCACTAAGTCACATCTTGGTCCCCCATCTTTTAGTCTGTTTGGCTTTTGAAATAAGGCCTCGTTGTGTAATCAAGAGTGGCCTGGAACTTATTTTATAACTCGGATGGCACTAGAACTCATAGAGGCCCCCCTCCTCCAAGTCTACCTCCTGGGGGCTAGGATTAAAGGAATGAGTCACCAAGTTGCTTAAAAGAATCACCTGGTGTTTTCAGTCCTGCCCTAAGGCCTCTGTATCAGCACACTCATTTTTCTTTCTACCTGTCATTGCCTCTTCCTTCTTGATTGGTTTGTTCTATCATTAAAAAGGGTTCTAGATTTGTTTGGTTTTTATAGTACTGAAGATTGACCTTAAGGATTCATGCATGCTAAGAAACACTGCACCATGAACTTATATTCCCAGACATTCTATAAGTTTATTTTAAAACAGGCTCTCAATAAGTTGCCAAGACAGACCTCAAAGTCATGATCCTCTTGCCTCAGCCTCCTGACTATCTGGGATTACTGATATATACCACCATAACTAGATTATTAGTTTTGTAGTTATGTGATTCTAGATATGTTTTCTTATTTTTGTAATGACTATAATTACCAAAAATACTAAATAATAATTTAGAAGAAAGATCTAGTGTAATTGCCTTCTTATAGAGCACATGCAACTGCATGGTGACCATTGATCTACTGATCAAGAACAAAGCAGACCAGAGAGGAACATGACCCTAAATAAACTCAGAGTCCCGATTCTAGTTCTTTTTCTGAGCTAGATAATGCTAGAATCATCACCTTAGACTCTGGACCTCATTCATGTCTTTCTCTTGTACTCAATGTGACTATTATAATAATGTGTGATTACAGACTATTTAAATTTTAAAAGGGGGTTGAAGGAGAAAATAATGTCTTCAAAAACATAAGGCCAAAATAAAATCTCCAAAAATTCTAAGACTCTAACACTGGAGAATATTCACACATAAATTCACATGTACACACATAATTTAAAATTGTTCATATCAAAAATGTAGTTTACAGGGGTTGGGGATTTGGCTCAGTGGTAGAGCGCTTGCCTAGCAAGCACAAGGCCCTGGGTTCGATCCCCAGCTCCGGAGAAAAAAAAGAAAAAAAAATGTAGTTTACAGGGCTGGAGAGATGGCTCAGCAGTTAAGAGCACTGACTGCTCTTCCAGAGGTCATGAGTTCAATTCCCAGCAACCACATGGTGGCTCACAACCATCTGTAATGAGATCTGGTGCCCTCTTCTGGCCTGCAGTCACATATGCAGGCAGAATGCTGTACATAAAATAAATAAATCTTTAAAAAAAAAAAAATGTAGTTTACATGGGCGTGGTGACACATGCCTGTCGTTCTTAGGAGGATCAGGAGTTCAAAGTCATCTTTGGGCACATATTGAGTTCTAGAACAGCATGGACTACAGAAGTCTGTCTTTAAAAAAACAGAACAAATCTGGTCTGTCTATAAAAATTCTTTTTTTTTCTTTCCAGTTCTTCATTTACCCATCCCCAGGGCCTAGTTCCTACACTGCAGAGAACGCCATTTTTAACAATAACTACTCTTGCCTCATAATCTAAGTTTCTAGTGAGAGAAACTGGAAAGAGACAGATTATATGTCCATGACTGGAGAAGGTACTGACAAAGACCAAGTACCCACGACGAGAGAAGAGACAGCACAGATCATGTGGTCACAAATGAATGCAATACAGAGTCAAGGTAGTCAGAGTATTGCTTACCTGAGTATCCAAAGGAAATACTGGAGATGGGGCTCAGGTAGATGCCTTTGCCATAGGCTGCTCCATGCAGCTTGCAGGGAAACACCAGGATGAATATATGAGCCTGGGCCCCCATGGCTGTATATTAGGCATCCACAACACTTAACAGCTGTCTGTCCTTCCATCTACCTACCTTCTCACTCATCCAAGTAACTCTAGGTACCTGCTCTGAAAGCTGATTGGCTGGGAAGTGGGTAAGGTTAAATTGCGTGCTTACAAAGCACTAGAGATCACTGCCTTAGAGAATGGGGAATAGCAGAGCCGTTGAGTCATGGCCTCAGCATTCACACTTCTGACCTTAGGCCTTCATACATTTTCATATTCTCAAACAAAGGGACTATGGAAGAGGTAGCAGGAAGAGGAACAAAAACCACTCCCAGTAGTTTCCCAGGACAATGAAATAAGTCTTTGTAACAAAACCCTGAAGAGCCTTAAAATGGAAATTCACTGTCATTATAATAGGTTAATTCTCATTCCCCAAATTACCAAAACACACAGCTCAACCTAAAATATCAACAGCCACATTCATTCCTAGGCTGGGGATGAAGATGCCAAGGCAGGAGCGGGTTTCAAGTACTTTACAGCAGACTACCATAAAGGGAGTGAGGGAGGGAGTGGGAAAGGAGAAAGGGGCATAGCCTCACCTGCAGTTTAGTGTAGGATGCATTGACCAGCCCATTGCGCAGGATTGAATGCCAATTCTCAATGTGGGACCCACTGTAAGGCAGGATACTACATGTCTCCTCACTGTATGAGATTCCTAGTACTTCAAAGACCGATATTCCCACCCTCCTTACCCACACAGTCTGTGCAGACGGGCAGACACACCTATGACTGACATGCTCACAGACAGAAGCACACACACACAGTCATAAGCAGCAAGCTGTGTGTGTGGTTAAACCTTACATCTGCGTTCAGCTAACCACATCTTAAACCACCACCTATAGGCTCAGTATTGTCATTTGTCTATTGTTTTGGTGTTTCAAATTCAAGAAATTCATCTCAAATCCAACAAACTTATCACTGATCTCAAATATTGTTTTCTGGTCTGAAATCATATCGTATTTTTTTTAAAAAGTACTCACACTCCCTCTAATTTACCCTTAATACTTTTCTCTTTCTACACCTGTTAGAAATACATTGTAGATTTCTTTCCTTCTAGCCTTCTCATCTGTTCCTGTACATACATGTAAATATTCTTTCTATTCAACTATATCATAAGCAATTTAAAAATAAAAACCATGTCATATGTAGCATTTTAATCCTTTATAACACCTACCACAGTAGCATTTAATAACTGCTGATTGGTGACAATCGTGAGAAAACATAACTCATATCCCATGCCCTACTCCCCTATCCCACCTACTGCTGCCCAGCCTCCACCTTCCTTACTGGAAGGCAAAGGTGCTTCCGTAGAGCTTCTTGGCGGTCCGGAACCGAGCCTCCTTGGCAGGAGGGCTGCTCAGCAGGAGGAATTGGTGTGAGGTGTGCATGAACTTCAGCTGCTGCCCAGGGTGGGGGTGGGATAAAAAAACAGAGCAAAAATAGAGATCAGGGAGGGAAAGGTTGGAAACAGGAAACAAACCATATTTACACTAACCCTGAACAAAAGAAATTCCTTTAGACTCAAAAGACTTCTAATGGGCAGTACCAACCAAACTAATTAGAGCAGAAGATGGTGAGTGGGCCTAGAGCCCCTCCTTGCCTCTCACCAGAAGTTTGAAGCTTACAGAGGGAGACTAATCACTTACCCTGCTGAGAGGTAGTTTGACAATGTGTGACCTGTTGCTAGAAATTATCCTGGGAAGAAACAGAAAATGGGAAGGGACAGAGTAAGTACAAGGTAAAGCTATCCTGAAAAGCAACTTACTTCTAATCTGGGAACAACTGATAAGACATCAGCGTCTGAACTGTGTGCTTGTATCCAAGCCATATTGCTATTCAAATGATGCTTATATATAAACTATATATATGTATACACTATATATGTATTTATAAATATCATCATATATATAAATAAATTTTAAAGAGAAGTTACCAACCAGACCAACTAGTTATCAAGGATTAAACAATGGATAAAGGAGTCAAGGGGGAAAGCTGTTAAATACATATAGGGAGAGAAAAGCATAGAATAAAAAGAATGTTAGTGTTACCAATTAGAGAGGTGGGGGCCAGGTTAGGTCTGACTCAAAAACAGCTAAACTTGTGTCTGGGGTTTAAAGTCTCAAAACTTAGACTCAGGAATCATCTAACTTATGTTCAAAGGAATCATAAAGGCTCTCAGGGATGGGAAAATAGAAAGATACTATACAGCTTGGGGGAGCGGGGGACCCAGAAGAAACTAGAATGGTTTCTGAGGAGTCAAGGGCAAACTGGGCTGTCTATAGGCTAATCACAGAGGGCAGGAGCACAAAAGCATTAAACACTGAGGGTTCAGCAAGAACACTATTGCCTACAGTGGATACAATGTATTTTCTGTACCTAATCTAAGTATTTATTTTGTGGTTGTTTAAATTTTTGTGTATGTATATGCAATTGTACATTGGGTAGGTGGCACAGACACACATGCCTGTGGAAGCCAGATGTCAACCTCAGGTGTTGTTCCTTAAGAGATGACCACCTTGCTTGTATAATTAAGCCTTTCACTGGGACCGGGGGCTCACTGATTAAAGCACTTTGGCTGCCAACGAGCCTAAGGATTTGCCTCTCTCTGCTTCCCAGTGCTGTGATTACAAGTGTATGCCATCATGCCTGGTTCTTTTGTGGGTGATCACACTCAGGACCCCATGTTGTATGGTAAGTCTTTCACCGACTTAAGAATCTCCTCAGGATCTCACCGTGAACTTGGGAGTCTATGTCTGGTAATTACTCATGCTATGAGGGAGTAATTACTGCACTGGCTTCTTAGTGTCAGAGGCTGACTTGGAAGGAAGCAAACTAGAGAGAAGTGTCAGGAAAATGGAGACTTCAGCAGGAGGGAGGAAGAGGAATAGAGACTAGTCCAGCTCTTTGCTAGCTGTAGAACAATAGCTTATCTGGCTCTAGCCCCTACACGGCAGAGAAGGAGATAGCAGATGGAGATGAATTTCTCTGAACACACAGAAAAGTTGAAATGAACTGGGATGTGATAAGAAACTCAAAACCTACGATAGTGGCAGCTATAGTTAACAGCGTTAGATTTTTGAAAATTGCTAAGTCATCCTGGGCAATAACAGCACAGCAACCAAAAGCCTCTGATGAACCATTTTATAATGCATGTTGTACATGACACATAAACATATTGTATATATTTTAAAACCTTACAATTAAAAGAGATAAGAAAACCACCAGGCTGGAGAGATGTCTCAGTGGTTAAGAGCACTGACTGCTCTTCCAGAGCTCCTGAGTTCAATTCCCAGCAACCACATGGTGACTCACAACCATCTGTAATGGGGATATAATGCCCTCTTCTGGTGTGTCTGAAGACAGCAACAGTGTACGCACATATGTTAAATAAATAAATAAATCTTTGAAAAAAAAAAAGAAAGAAAACAACCATTGGGAGAAATCATGTCAGAATGTGTGAACTCTTCGTAGGATTTCAGTTACTGTTCAAGTCAAGCCTTGCCAGCATATCACCAAGAAAAAGCAGTCATACTTATGACCTGGTAAAGAATGCTGAAATGCCTCTAGAAGAAGATACAGACCTGGGCTGGGGAGAGGGCTCAGTGCTTAAGAGCACTAACTGCTCTTCCAGAGGTTGTAACTTCAAATCCCAGCAACCACATGGTGGCTCACAACCATCTGTAATGGGATCTGATGCCCTCTTCTGGTGTGTCCGAAGACAGCAAGTGTACTTATATTTAATAAATTAATAAATCTTTTTTAAAAAAGCAGGTGCAGATCCATGCCTCACAACTCCATCCTTCCCCACTGCCTATGAAGCCTAGCCACTGTATCCATACCACTGCAGAAGAGGATGGGCCAAGGGATCCAGCTTGTCCATCTGCTTCTTGATTTCCAAATATGAGCCCTGTAAGACAATGACCATAGATTATCCCCCAGGACAAGAAGGGCCTCTTCCACTTTCTATAGACTACTGGGACTCAAAGCAAGACAGGCAATTGGAGGAATGAAGACAAGGGGTTCCCACCCTCAAAGAGGCCCAGGTGGGTTGGGAAGACTCATAAATATGAAAATGCTGAAGATGCTTACAAAACAACATGCAGGTGGGTCTCCCTCATTTTATGCAATTCCTACAGCTCTAAAAAAGTTGCTTATAAATCAAAAAATAAATAAAATCAATGTCCCCCCAAATTAGGCTAAAGAAACCTCTATATCTTCACATAAAACAGTCTTTCTAATCAGTATATCATCCCTTCTAGGTGTACCTTCTGTGTTAATCTGCACTGTGATATATAGGATTTGCTGAGAAGAGGCCCACCTGTAAATGTGAGTACAAATGAATGTCTATCATGCGGATACTGCAGACGAGGGGTGGGGAAATCTGGTGAGGGACAGCCTTGAGTCAAAGGATGATCACTGCTCCGTGTGGCTGCCCCACCCCTAGAAGGACAGAAGATGCAGCCCCTGGATCTAGCTCCTCATTTTTGAGCCTCCTCTTCAACCTCCCAACCTCGAGCAGAGGTCTTTCCCTCACTTCTCTAATTCCCTAAGAACTATGGAAAACATTAGCATATGGACCACTTGTGAAAGATCAGCAGCAAAGATAGTGTTGAAAGCAGAAAGAGACGCAAGGAATGAAAAGAACTGGGGTAGAAAGCTAGCAAAATAAAGAACAGGAACTGGGAAGGTTACAAAGGGAACATAAAAAAATCTGGGGTTGGGGATTTAGCTCAGTGGTAGAACACTTGCCTAGCAAGCGCAAGGCCCTGGGTTCAGTCCCCAGCTCCGGAAAAAAAAAAAAAAGAAAAAAAGAAAAAAAGGAAAAAAAAAAAAATCTAAGAATTGGGGTTGGGGATTTAGCTCAGTGGTAGAACACTTGCCTAGCAAGCGCAAGGCCCTGGGTTCGGTCCCCAGCTCCGAAAAAAATAAAAAAAAAAGTCTAAGAATCTGAGCATCTTCTCTGAATCCTTATTCTAGTACCGTGAATTACAAGCAGGAAAGGGTGTAGGGCTAAGCAAAGAGAAGGCAAAATACCTGGGTCATCTCCCGAATGGACATCACACTATCCAGAGCTTTCTGAAGCCGCTCATAATTCTTCTTCTGTTGATAGTCAATGAGAAGAATCAGAAGAAGAAATACAAATCAGATACAAAGATACAATGAGGAAGAAGGTAAGTTTAAGTCTGACCTAAGTGTGCCATGGAAATACGAATTTTATTAGGAAACTCTGGAGATACATGCTGGTCCTCTTTTAGCAGCTGTAATTAAGTGAGTAAGTCATTGAACACATTTACAGTTATTCACAGCCTTTTAGCTGTTCTTCTGGAGAACCCCCATAGGGTATTTTATATATATTACCTCTCGTTTTTATAATAATCCCAAAATAACGGGCAGGGCAGTTGAAAATGAGAAAGATTAAGTACCTTCCTAGCACCAGTCTACTAGGAAGCCAAAGGTTTTCTGATGGAATCTAGGTCTGGCTGGCTCCCAAAAAGCCTATCTCCTTCACTGCTGTTCTGCTTTAATTTCCTTCCAGTCATGGTCAGCCTGAAATTTACTATGTAATCCAGGCTGTCCTCAAACCATAAGCAATTCTGCTGCCTCAGTCCAAGTGCTGGGACTGCAGGTATGAACCACCACATCTAGCCCACACCTATGTTCTCCTCCTCATGATTATAACAGGTACTATTTTTCTACCCTTCTTCTGACAGCTCAGCTATTTCATCAGATTAACCCTAGAGTTAAAGAGTACCCAAGAAACAAGCATTCCATCTCTTCTCTCCTTTACTTCAATGTAGGTACTGAAATGACAACCCAACCTCCCACCATTTACCATTTCTATTCATTAGCTTTTCCTTCTCAAATGACTATACCTTAGGGTTAAAGGCCAGAGTCTTGGGATCAGTGGGGTCCACCACAGAGGGATAAGGCTCGAAGATGATGCTTTTTCTAGGGGACTCCAAAGCTGCTCTACACATGGCCACCAGCAGATCTACCACCTTAGGAGAAAAGAAAGGGGAAAAACTAAATGACTGCCCAGTTCTGGGAGTCAAGTGGTCTCCAGACTGCAAATACTTTTTCATACATTTCTAATTAGAAAAATACAAAATTATAAAAATACTAGGTCTTCAGAAATGACTCAATGGGTAAGAATACCTGATGCTCTTGCTGAGGACCAGGGTTCAGTTCCCAGCATCCACTTGACAGTTTACAACAGTCTGTAGCTCTAATTCTAAAGGATCTGATACCTTCCTTCTGACCTCTGTGAATATCAGCCACCCACAGAGTACACACACATACATGCAGGAAAAACACTTATACACATAAAATAAAAATAAATCTTTACCTGAAGTTCAAATACTAGCAAAATGATTAAAGAAAAGAAATACCGGAGCTGGAGAGATGGCTCAGAGGTTAAGAGCACTGATTGCTCTTCCAGAGGTTCTGAGTTCAATTCCCAGCAACCACATGGTGGCTCACAACCATCTCTTCTGGTGTGTCTGAAGACAGCTACAGTGCATTCGTATAAATAAAATAAATCTTACAAAAAATTAAAGAATCAAATAACTGTGGTCTTGGAATGTTGACTCAAAAAATATAAATAAAAATTAAAAAAAAAGAAAAGAAATACCATCTCAAATTCCCAAACAAATTAATTTCTTCCCAACTAACTATAAAATTTGATGAGTATCCTTCCAGATATTCTTTTTTTTTTTTTGGTTCTTTTTTTCGGAGCTGGGGACCGAACCCAGGACCTTGCGCTTCCTAGGTAAGCGCTCTACCACTGAGCTAAATCCCCAGCCCCCCTTCCAGATATTCTGATATACAATCTGTTCTTTCTTTCTTGAGCAAAGAGGGCTGGGAATGATCTGAGGACCTCACCTGTGCTAAGCACTTGCGACTTTTTAACTGAAGAAACCCTCCTGCTTTGGCTCTCCAAGCAGCTAGGAAGCTGAAGGAACATGTCACCACCACAAGCCTGACTTGGTGTTTGATTTTGGACATAACTGTGTATTACAATTTAATGTGTATAAATAACATATATAACATATATTTATATGTTATTTATATAATAACATATAAATAATATCTGTACAGTATTTTCAATGTAGGGATAGGCCATAATTTGAATGGACCTCCTATAGTCTATTATCCATTTTTAAAGAATATTTTATAAAGATTTTTATTTTTATTTATTATGTATATAACATTCTGCCTACATGTACACTGGTAGGCCAGAAGAGGGCACCAGATCTCATTATAGATGGTTATGAGCCACCATGTGATTGAACTCAGGACCTTTGGAAGAGCAGACTGTGTTCTTAACCATTTTTGTTTCATTATAGCTTTATATTGTAGTGAACACCATTAAGCATAAAAGTATATTTGGAGGCTAAATTCCAAGGAATGAAATTGCTGGATTCCTTTGCTTTTGTTTTGGCTTTGTTTTGAGATAGGGTCTTGCTATATAGTTCTGGTTGCACTGAAACTCATATAGAGACCAAGCTGGCCTCAAATTCAGAGAACCTCCTGCCTCTGCCTTCCAAATCCGGAGATTAAAGAAAGACATGTGCCATCATGCTTGGCCTCTTCTATTGTTCCTGATTCCAATTCCCCAGTGTCTTTTTCCTACCTCTGCTCCTGTAGCCACTTCTTCTGCAGCTCCAGACATGACTCCCAGTGTGTAGAAGGAGAAGACACATAACTCCCGAGTACAGACAGCTGGCTAAAGGGACACATAAAACAGACAGTGGAGCTATGGGTTATGCATTGGGAAGATGTAGGGAGATAGAACTGACTTTATGCAATTCTAAAGTAAGACTAGAATCTGGGGTGGGCAGGGTATGTTGAAAGGGACTATTAATCAAACTTTAAGTGCCTTACTAGTAAGTGTGAGTGATTTTTGTCTACCTGTAAAGTTTTCTCTGGTCTTGAAGGTATTTAGAGGTTCTCTCTTCTGAGTTTCTAGAACTCTGCTCCTTACTCTTAAATATATACACATAGATTATAATTTATAGCTAAGCGTTCTGCCTACCCACTGAGATTTGGAAACAGCCAAATGCACACAGATCAATACCAGACCCTTGTCTGTAGTCCAGAGAAAATAACTATTTGTAGAGTTTACAGGATTGAGGACAGAACTCATCCTTTAATGCAGGCCGAGGAAGAAAAGAGAGACGGTCAAGGAAGAGGGTCAGAGCAGGGCCTGCCTATACCTTGAGCATGGACCCATTCTGGAAGACGTGCTGCTCATCACACACCACACAGTACTCATTCAACGTTGGAATCCTCTGCTCTGCATACTTCATAATCTGGAGAGAGAAGAGACCCATGTCTTTTGGAATTACAGATATTATCTGGTTGTTTGGAGACAATGGAAACAGTTTAAGCTTTTCTAGCGTAGATCTTGAATTATACAGTAAAAACAGTATGACCTTTGAGACAGAACTCTTGAGTTGACTTCTACATCCGCTATTTACTATCAAACATGACTAGGAGAGTCAGATAAATTTAGCCTTGTTTTCATTTATAAAGTGGAACATTATGCACCTCATAGGTATGCTGCAAGAAATGAGATGTATCTATGGGAATATTCAAATTCTGGGGGAGGGCGTCAAGCCTGTGACCCATATACAGAAGGAAAGAACCAACACCCACAAGTGTCTTATGACCTTCACATAAGTGTTATGGTAAACAAGTGTGTGCATGCATACACACACAAACACTCTCTCCCCCTCTGATTAATTAAATTTAAAAGTGAAATTTTAAGCCAGGTACCAATGGTGCATGCTTTTGATCTGAGGACTCCTGAGGCAGAGGCAGGTGGATTTCTGAAAGTTCTAGGTCAACCTGGTCTATATAGTGAGTTCCAGGACAGCCAGGGCTATTACATAGAGAGATTCTGTCCTTGTACCTTACCATGCACTCTGGGAATTTGCACAACAAGTGCTTTTTACCAGCTACGCTGTTTTAAAGGCTCCCATGAAAGTATTTTATTAACAGGTACTAATTAATCAGCTGAAGTGGTTATAGTCACTATAGACTTTTTATTCAAGATTAGATGTTGGAAGGCAGAGCTTAAGCCATTTCTACCATCTAAGGCAATTAGCCCATCTCCTACACTACACTACACTACACTACACTACACTACACTACACTATACTACACTCACTCACACACACACACACACACACACACGCGCACACACACACACACCATACTAGGAAGATGGCACAAATCCAGAGCTCTTACAGCAATATCTTAAAACTAGTTGGTTTTAAATTTTTTATTTAACACTGACTTAATTTGTTCTTGTGTATAAATCAGGCTGTTCACATTTACATGTTTTGGGGCTATTTAGCCTATAAGTCTGTGGTTCTAAGCTTGGGGGTCAAGACTCCTTTGGGAGTGGAATGAACCTTTCACAAAGTCATTTAAAACCATTGGAAAACACAGAGATTTACATTATGATTCATAACAGCAAAATTACAGCTATGAAGTAGCACCAAAAATAATTTTATGGTTGGGGGGGGTCACCACAACATAAGGAACTGTACGAAAGGGTCGCATACTAGGAAGGTTAAGAATCAGTGCTGTAAATGCTCTCAATAATGCTGTGACCCTCTGAAGGATGGGATGCAGGCTCTCTTTTCTCTTATTTACTCAATCAATACTCATAGTTTTGGGAACAAATCAACTCAGGAAATAAGTAACTCAAGAGCTAGGAAATTAAAGCAGTTGGATGGGTGAGCAACAGGAAAGAGCTCTGGAAAAAAGATCTGAACTTGTTTACCTGTACAAGGAATCCATACTCCAGAGTGGGGATGTTCTTGCAGTGACCACTGACCTAGTGAGAGGACAAGACAAGAGGCCATTAGTCTTCAATTAAGCGGAACTCAAACACACCTCATTCAAACCCAAAACCCAGGTTTCTCCTAAGATTACTAAGCCTTAGCTCACATCAGCCTAAGTAATCACAAGGCTGGAAAGATCTTTAGAAGTTTTTATTAAAGCTTCTGAAAAAGTTCATCTGTCTTAACCATCTTCAAAGTTAGAACAGGCTCACACAGCAACTTACTACCAAGTAGTAACCATGACCTACACTATACATGAATTCTCCTTGTCACACCAATCTCCAGACTCTGCTTTATAAACTACTATCAGACAAACCTATCAGACATGACAGTTTAGATACAAGAATTTAATAGTTAAAAACTATACTGTTCTATACATTCATGATGTGTGTCTGGACTTGACAGGAAAGCTCTACCCCACTCCACCCCTTTAAAAAGTTATCCCCTTCATTCCCACCCCTACCCATCTGATGCCCACATCAAACCATCCCCAGCCCATGTACCAAAGGAGAAGTCCGAGCTGGGGGAGGGAGGCCCACGTGCTGGGGGCACAGGAGACCTGCCTGGGGGCTGGGGGGATAGCCAAACACCTCTACTTTTGGGTTCTTCATGGTGCAAGAAATGGAACGATTCATAAGGCGTCCAACTCGAAGCTCTGGTACACCCAGTTTGCCTTTCAGCATGGAGTCCTGTATGATAGGAAAACTGGGAGACCTTCAGAGAAAGAGCAAAGAAAAAGTAATCAAAGCTGAGCAGTGGAGACGAATGCAGAAGATCTCTGTAAATCTGAGGCCCACCTATCTACAGAGTGAGTTCCATGCCAGCCAGGGCTACACAGAGAAACCTTGTCTTGAAACACACAGACACACAGACACACACACAGACACACAGAGAGACACATAATAAAACTTGGAATTCACTATGAGCTCTAGAGGAGTACAGAAAAGAACATCACAGGCTACCAACGATCACAAACCCAAGCGACAGCCTATTGTTATCTTAAAGTGTCAAAAGAGAATAACAACGATTAGCTTTCATATCATTATTTTTATATATTTTAGGTTGTAGTATAGAAGAAAGACGGAGGCAGAGTCTAAGTCACCATGTCATTAAGTATGGCTAAGTATATTCTTTGACAATGATCTTTTATTGTGAGAGAGGACTAAGCATTCAGTACTACGCTAGGCAAGTAGCTGCATCCTAAACCTTGCCTAATGTCAGCTGTCCAACCATCAGTCGTGATCCCTGGGACACCACAAATGTAGCTTTGTGTTCACCTTCAGGGAATCACAAGACACTAAACTGTAGAACTATAGAACCGGGGTCAAAAAATGGAGCAATGTTTCTTTCCAGAGCCTAGAAATCAGTACATATGAGAAAGAAGTTGGTGTGTATTACTCTGTCTATGACAAGAAATAAGGAAGCGAGAGCTGAAGATAAGATGGAAAAATGAAGGTCTGGGAAGATGGCTCTGCTTTTGCAAAGGATGCAGGTTTAATTCCAAGCACCCACATGGCAGCTTACAGCCATCTGTAACTCCAATTCCAGGGGATATAACAAACAAACTTTAAAAATAGGGACAATGAATACACATGCCTCCAAAAGCTAGATACTGTGCTTTACACAAGGGATGAGTTACAAATACTGAATCGAAGCAAAGGGTAAGGATACGAAGAGGACCAGAACCTTATGTTATTATCACTAGCTTTAGGGACGCAATTCAGTAGACTCAGAGAAAAGACAGAAGAAATTAATCTAGGCATTCGAGAAGGAAACAAGACAGGTATTCGGAAATTATAGACTCTACGGAAGAAATGCTTACTTGGGAATGGGTGAGAAGATGCTGAGGCCAGCTCGGAACTTCTTGATGGTACCACTCGCCTTGAACCAACTGTGTCTCTTCTCTTGCTGGGTCTTCAGGAAATCATTGCTCAGATGCTTCCATTGTTGGGATGTAAACATACACAGGATTCTGGGGAAGATCGGGCAGAAGAATAGGACTAATCCACAGCCTCACAGAATATAGAGCTAGTGATGATAGAATAATATATGACTAAAGCTCCTTGATATCACACTGGTACATGGAAATACTGTCCTAAAGCACCTTCTTTATCCTAGGAATACTCACTCCTATTACCTAACCCAAAGGGCCAGAACATTTCTGGAGAAACCATAAAGGTGAGTCTTTGGTCTGGAAAGGTTTACATTGAGAAGAGAACAGAGGTGTTAGGATAGAAGAGAATACAACCTTCTGCCTGGCAAATAGTGCAGTAATTATGGCCATGAGGTACCTACTGCCAGTGTTAGGTGAATCCCTGAATGTATGGTTTCACCTGGCAAACCAACTTGAAAATCATTTGTCCTGGACAAACTCTTTGTAGGATTACTCTATGCTATTGAGATAAAAATCTCATCAGCTTCTTCAAACTCAAAACTTGACCTATAACCAATCATCTCTTTTTCTTCTCATTAGAGAAAACCATGAGGTGTCTGTTTCCCTAATTTTTCAATCCTAATACAAAATCTATTTCTACTTCAACTCTTATCTCCAACCCTTCATTTCTGGAGACAGGTGATCCTCCTAGGTAAGCCTGACTTCTCTATTTGGGCTCTATCTATCTCTGCCTCTTCTTGTCTTTAGGGATCATGATCACACCTCCCTCCCCAAACTCAATAAAATACTTCAGTTCCTGCATTTCAGCTAGGCCATGCGCTCTGCCTCTGAACTGTTCCTGAAGGGTCCAGATTCCTCTGACCTCGTTTCTGTGTTCCTTCTTCCCAGTCTACCCTTTTGAAAGCTTGCTTCTTGGCTACTTCAGGCGTTTAAACATTTCTGGCCCTTGATTCTATTTTCTTTTCACCCTCTCATTCACCTTTAAAAGTTGCACTTCCACTGTTGGTAAGTCCCACCCACACTGATGCTTTCTTCCAACCCTAACTGCTGCTGTAAGTTATCAACTTGATATATCATAGAGTACTGTGTATATTCCAAAGCTGCCCTTTACCAGCATGTTTAAAGCGCTTATCCTACAAACATGTTTGTCTTCTTAACGTCCTTAGTAGTACTGTAAGGTTACCCAGATATTTGGATTAGAAACCAGGAGTAGGGTTGGGGATTTAGCTCAGTGGTAGAGCGCTTGCCTAGCAAGCGCAAGGCCCTGGGTTCGGTCCCCAGCTCCGAAAAAAAGAAAAAAAAAAAAAAAGAAACCAGGAGTAATTTTCCAGGATTTCTAGATTCTCAGAACATTCAATATATCTAAATCAGTACTAAGTTTATATCCTGTAAATCTTCTGTTTGCATATATGTAGGAAAAACATTCACATATAATATGAGTAACTCTAGTTTTTCTGTTGTTTGTTTCTTTTGAGACATGGTTTCTCTGTGTAGCCCTGACTGTCCTAAAACTCGATCTACAGAGGTCAGGTTAGCCTTAATTCTGAGATCCATCTGCCTCTGCTTCTGGGATAAAAGGCATGAGCTACCACCAGTCAACAATAAAATTTTAAACAAAAGAAAATTATTGTAGTATTTTGCATGCTGCCAAAGTGGTTTTCGAAAACAAAATCAGACCATGTCCTTTCTTGGCTGAAAGCCTTTTGGTGGAGGCTGGAGAGATGGCTCTGTGGTTTAGAGTGCTGGCTTGTCTTCTAGAGGACCAGGGTTTAGTTATAGAGCCCATGTGGGCTCTTACAACCACTCTTTAACTCCAGTTCCAGGTAATCCAGCAACCTCTTCTGGCCTCCACAGGCACTACCACACTTAAATACATGTAGGCAAAATAATACACATAAAAATGTTTAAAAAAAAAAAAAAAACCAACCAAATTTCAACAGAGGCCGACAAGATGACTCAGTAAATAAAGACTTGAATTTGATTCCAGGAACCCACGTATTAGAAAGACAATCAACTCGCACAAGTTCTCTTCTGATCTACATACACACACTGTGACACATGTACAATGACACAAACATGCCCACATAATAAATGTATAATTAAACAAACCAACCAACCATGTTTCAGTGTCCCCATTGCCTAAGCCAAAAGCTCAGTGTCTGCCTGGATTTGAAGCTTTCGTTTCTTGCACTTTATCATCAACATCTCCCACATACAAGATGCTTCCTATGGCCATATTCTTGCAAGTGTCAGCCATTCAGTCTATATGAAGGATTCTTAGCCATATTTAAAACCCATTCCTCCTCCTCCTTTCATTCCTTCACTCATGGTCCTTCCTTCCCTGCCCATCCGACCTTCCTCTCTGTCCCTCTAAACTGTTAAATATGTACTGACCTTCATGGGAAGGAAGAGAAGGTAGGAAAAATGTACGTAGCTCTTTTTGTGCACCAAACACTCAAATATCAGACCCTTAGCATAAAAATCTTAATACATTCAGTTATTTAAACTTGTCTAAGCCCCCTGGATCCCCACTAAGGAAACCACAAAAGAAAACCATAGTGTGGCTCCGATTCCAGGACTGTACTTTTCCTTAAGCACTAATGACAAATATCTCCTTGAAATTCCAGAAAGTGTCACATCAGACACCCAAAAATCACAGGCTTTCCCTCCAAAACCATAAGTCTGGCTTCCCAATTTTATTTTAACTTTTCCAGGGAATATTTGAGAGGAAGATTTTTTTTAGAAGAAAACGTGACATTCAAGGCTCTGACACATCTGCTGTTATAGTCTAGACTATGACTGTCCACTAAAGGTTAACATGCTGAAGGTTTAGCCCCGAGTCTGCAGCACTATCGGGAAGTGGGGGATTATTGGGGAGGTGGAAATCAGCAGAAGGAAGTTATACCCTTGCAAGACAGATTGGTACCCTGACCCTCGTGTGTGCATGTGTCTGTCTGTCCATGTTTGCCAGCCACCGTGAATTAAGTTCAATAGACCCTTTCTACCACATGCTTCCACAATGATACAGCAGCATGCTGTCAAAGATCTAAACAGGGTCAAGAACTGTAGGCTGACACCTTCAAATTGTGAGCTTCTCTTCCCTCTAGGCTGAATAATGCAGGTATATTGTCACAGAAATGGAAAGCTGTCTAACGTACATTTCTCCCTCACATGTCCCTGACCAAAAGAAAAAAAGAATTCTTACTTTTTCAACTGAAGACCTAGCCCAAACCCTTCCTTATTCGAAGGCTGGAAAACCTCGATTGATGGTTCTGCAGAGAGAAAAGAAAATTCCAGTATGTGCAATCTCTAATTTCCACAGAGTCCTCGGATTCTAGACATAGGAGCTGTTAGGCACTCAGACACAGCCCACTTGCAGCGAAGGACAGCTGTGATGTGGCAGCTGAACGCAAACCTGCAACTGACGTAAAGTGAGGAGGCTTTTGCAGTGGTGGGGTAAGTCTAGTGCTCAGTTCTCGAGTGTGGACTGTGAAGAGGACAGTGTTGGAGTGTCAAGGAGCTGGACATGTCTACATGGTGGTGAAAGAAAACCTGAGACAGCAGTAGATCTAGAAGGTATTTAATAAATGTTGAATATCTTCATTAGAAAGAGGAGAGGTTATGGGAAAAATAGATATCATCAAAGGAAACAATTCCATAAATCAAGAAGAACACTATCAGATGACTGGGGACGAAGATACTGTGAGAAAAAATGGAAACAGACGAGCACAAAAGTCTTATTTTTAACTTTATCTCTACTTCAGTTAACTTAGGACTTTGGATCAGACCACACTCAGGTTACCCACTTGCCCAAAGTCACTGCCCTTTACCTGGTCCATCAAGGTACTGGGAGAGAGAAAACCGTAGCCTCAACACAATAGGTTCTGTTCGGAGGACCTTCCAAGCTGTAGATACTTCTTCCTAAAAGAACAAGGAAATTACTTCTGGTTTATAGCTTCTGGTTTATAATGGACTAGAAGTTTCCTCTATATGTCACACACATGCACACAACAGTAGAAAACACTGTTTGTTGATGGAGGAAAGACAGAGATATAGAATATATGTTCCAAATATAACACTCAAGAACAAGACACAAAGTCTATATGGAAGAATCCACAGAGCAAGCTACATGTGCTGTTGGCACTACTTACATCGAGGAAGCTGATATTAATGTGAAGGTCAATGTCCACATCATCGATAGTTCCATATTCTCTACAGAGACAGACAACCACAGGGGAGGCTCATTAAGAGAGAAAGAAAGCAACAGCGTCAATGTAAAGAACTGAACCTGGCAACAGGAGAAAGGGTGCAAGGTAGCTTGATATTTAAGAGCTTAGCTACATGTCAAGCCTTTCTCAAAGGTGACACTAATGGAGTAGAAGCATTGGGAATGAAAGGGAATAATTAAGAAGTGGTTCTAACCCCTAGACCCTCTTGTCAGCCATCTTTAAATACTCGGAACAACCTTTTATTACTACATTCATAAATTCATCAGTCCATCATGCCATAAGAAGGAAATTCTAGCCTTTTGAAGATCCTTGTCACCCTGGAGTCCCACCTGATGGACACGGAGTTCTCGCTGTAGATCTCCTTCACTGCTTCAATGTCTGCATCAAGCTGTGGGTGTCTATAAAGGTCAGCTGCACAGCTCCCCTGATAAAGCAGTAAAATTATGGATGGTAGCAGGGATAGATGGAGTTAGAAAAAGGAGAAGAAAGAAAGAAAGAAAGAAACAAACGAGAACATGAAGATACACCAGGAACAGGAGACATGATGTGCAGAACACAGGTTCTTGGTGGTAATCCTAGCACAAATTTCACGAATAAGTCTCTAAGAATACTTCAGCAGGTCAACAGATAGACTTTGTTTAAAGAGTGTGCATGCTTCAAGCTCCAGCTTTTCCTCTCTAACTTTGTCTTCTATGTAAAGTCGAAGAATCCTCTCTGAAGGGCATTCTGAAAGTGTGAGCAGCTTTGCTCAGGCTGTGTTCTAGGTAACAATGAGCACTCTCTAGGAGCCACTAGGATTTGATCCTAAAGATGACATGACCACCTCTGGCTAATGAGAGAAGAAAACGATTACTTTTTTTTTTTTTTTTTTTTTTTTTCGAGCTGGGGACCGAACCTTGGGCCTTCGCTTGCTAGGCAAGCGCTCTACCACTGAGCTAAATCCCCAACCCCAAAACGATTATTTCTAACTAGCATTTGGGTAGCTTTTGCGTAAGGGACGTAGTCGTCGTCTACTGTTGCAGCATGACAAGTCCTAGGCATGAGTAAGGACAATGGATCAGTTCTGAAAGACTCATGTCAGACCACATCAATATTACATCTCATTTTATTTCTGTTCAGCAGAACTTCTTTCTTTCTTGATGTACCCAGCAATGAAATCTAAACCATCAAACACTGAGTTTTGGGGAATGCAACCTCACCTGAACTCCATACAGAAACTCCTCTGATTCATTATCTCCTTCTGAATCATCATCATTCCAGAACTGGCCTTTGATGTCCTGGAGATAAACAAACAAACACAAAACCAGAGGCACATTCCTTTGTTAGATCCTTGTAAGTGCATGAACTAGAACAGAATAAAGAACAGGGAGACAGATGCTCACATTCCTTGGGACAGAATGGCTGGAGCCTTAGTCCTTTTACCCTTTGCACGTCTTTCTTCCTGAGTCCAACAGCACCCACAGCCTAGCTGACTCAGTGGGACAGGGGACAGCACACTACGCGCTGCCTCATCACTCCCTCAGCTCTTGTTTTATGTGCTATCTCTGAGGCACAGTCTCACTCTGTAGCCCTGGCTGGCCTGAACCTTGTAGCAATTCATCTGCTTCAGCCTCCCAAGGGGGGGAGGGGGGAGGGTAAGCCACCACAGCCAACTCTTAGAGTGTTTACTTCTCCCGCCCCCTTCCTTTCAAAGAGAACAGTCCTACACACAGCTCAAGTAACACTGTTTCCACACTCCTCCTTCCTTCAACTTCAAATAGCTACTGTCAAAAGGGCAAGAGGGAAGAATACCAGAAAAAGGTGGTCAGATTTTTGTCTATCTACCCCTTAGATGATCAGTTAGTAGAGATGAAGAGTCAGTCCTCACCATTGGGTCAGTGGGTTTCACACACACTCTCAGGTCAGTGCTAAGCAGCACCCCTCCATACCACCAACTAAATCCAAGCCAACGAGATGAGCATTTAGCAGACCACAGAATGAGACAAAGAAGGGGATGATGTCATAGGTGCTGGCAATCTGCTGGGGATGGCAGGCTCTGTTGTGGTGGTAATAAGTCACTGTCCTGTGGAAAGTAGATAACAGTTGGGTTCACCACCTACTAGCTCGGTAGTAGATATACACATATGTTTTATCCATCTATAGACACATGTAAAGAGGCATAATGCATGCAAATATACATACACATGTATGCATGTGTGTACATGTACACACGCATACACACACATACAATTTGTAGTAGTTCTACAACCAAACTGAAAGCACTCTACAAATAGAATATACATCTTTCTGTTCCACTCAAAGTTGCAAGTTGGGACTGGAGTTTCTGCTCTAGTTTATAAGGTCACAGTAACCTTCAAACCAAAAGAAACAGAGGAAGGATCAACTACTAATGCTTCTGTATCTAATGAGTTCATTATGAATGGCTTTCACAATACTAATCCCCAGCAGCCCTATTAGACTCTTTTAGACTCTTGGCTCCTATTTTTCCATATTGGGGCATTATCACTTTTTCCTTTATATGTATATATATGAAGAAGAAAAAAGGTCTCCAAGGCTTACTTCAATCTTTCTTAATCATTCTCTGCCTGAGACAAGGTTTCTCAATAAACCTGTATCTCACCAATACAGGTTGGTCTAGCTAGCCAGCTGGCTGAGATCCTATCCCCACATTCCTAGAGCTGGAACTACACATAGCCACCATGCTCGCCTGACATTTATGTAGGTTCTGGTGACCCACTCTAGTCCTCACACTTGCATGGCAGACATTTTAACCAACAAGCCGTATCTCTAGCCCCTCATTATTGCTTTTAAAACTTCAGTTTTAGTTGAACTCCATGGTATACACCCATAGTCCCAGCAGTAAAAGGCGGGGAGGGAAGGGACAGAAGACCACATGTTTGAGGTCAGCCTGGACTACTCAGAGGATAAATCCAAGAGGGCTGGAGAAATGGCTCAGTGGTTAATACTGCTAGCTGCTCTCATAGAGGAGTCCCAGTATGGACTCCTTGTGGCTCATAACTGCTATGTAACTCCGGTGGATCCCCTACACAAACATTTATAAAACTAAAAATAAATCTTGAAAATAAAAAGCAACATTACTACAAACCTTTCTATAACAGTCATCTAACTTAGAGCTCTCAGTAGCACCAAGGATGCTCTGGTAAACACTGAGCTGTCATGACTAAACAATGCTCCAGGGTCATCTTGGAACCTAACTTCCACAGTTACAGCAATGGTCCAATGGGCACTCAGAAAAGACTAACCTCCTCCTCGCTTCTAGTCCTAGAAGACCTCCATCCTATACCAGCCTATTTTCAGCCTCACTGAAGCCTTCTCTTACATCGGGTCAGGAGAAAAACACTCAGCTATGAACTTAGGAAGGCTTAAACTATAGATAATGTCAAAGCTGTCAGAAGGCCTTTAAAGCTTTCTGCTGCTCTCTAAATCCGGTCACAAACACCTATACATTGAGATCAGCTAGCACACACCCATACCCCACAACCAATTAGTAAATTTAATGGGAATTGAGCCTATATATCAAATCAGTTAAAAGCTCTACTTATTAAGCCAAAATTAGGAATCACTAGTCTAGCCTCTCTTGGCTCTACGGATGCCTCAATCTAACCCATTCCAAATTCAGGGGTTTTCCTGGTCCTTACTGTGATTCTACCAAGCCTTATTTTTTTTCACATCAGTGGTTCTAAGTGGAATAGCGTGCCTACAGCATCAGTATCAGCTGGGGATTTGTTAAAATGCCAATTCTTCACCCTCACCCCCTGAGATTTAATGAAGTAGAAAACTCAACGATATTTTAACAAGTCTTAAAGATATCATGCTGCATGATAAAATTTGAGAACTATTCCTCTAAATCATTACATCTTCCAAGGGTCTGAAGTCTATTCTCCCATACCAAGGTAAACCTAGCAACCGCTGCAATATAGGGCTATAATGCACACACCAAAGCAAATTCTGCATGGCAGTTCTTGAACTGACAGTACTATCTGACTGATCAAAAGACAACATGCAAAAGCCAATTACAACTAAAGCTCTTCGAGGAGATAACCTCCTATCTGACAAGTGCTTTCAGAAACTCCTTGGGGAGGGTATGAGTAAGATACAATTATTTATATGCTAAAAACTCATTGAAGGCAAATCAGAACTTTATTTTCAATTTAAAAAATTAAGTATTACCCCGTTCTGAATAAAATAAGTAGGAAAACAAAAGAAATTAATTTGGCAAAATGCTGTAACTGTAAAGCAAGCATGGTTGCACGTGTCTTTAATCCCAGCACTTGGAGGGCAGAGGCAGGCAGAGCTCGGGGAATTCAAGGCAAGCTTGGTCCACAGAGTGTGTTCCAGGACAGCTAGGGATACCAAGAGAAATCCTGTCTCAAAAATTAAAAAAGAGGGGTTGGGGATTTAGCTCAGTGGTAGAGCGCTTGCCTAGGGAAGCGCCAAGGCCCTGGGTTCGATCCCCAGCTCAAAAAAAAAAAAAAAAAAAAAAAAAAAAATTAAAAAGAAAACAAAACCCAGAATTTTAAAGGCAGAGGCAAGTGGATATCCTTGAGTTCTCTACATGTGAGTGTGGTCCACATAATGAGTTTCAGGACAGCCAGGAGCTACATCTCACAAAACAAACAACAGCAACAAGAAATGGTAACTGATGAAGCTAAGGAACGTGCACAAGGGTTTCCTATACGCCCGACTTTTGGTACATAGTCGACAACTTCTACAATTATAAAATCAAATATTTTCCTTAAGAGTCAACTCTAAAGGTTAAAGGAAGATTCCCTTTGTCTCTCTGCGTTTCTTCAAACACAGCAAGCATGTAGTCCCACTATACATCTTGTCTCTACTGTTCTCCCCTTTTAGGATGCCCTTTTAGATATCCACAGTCCGGTCAAAGGTCACCTTGACTGTCCCATATGAAATACCCATAACAGCATTCATTCTCTGTCCCCCTCCACATTACTTTCTTCCCCGCAGCTCTGAACACTCTTACAGTTATCTCTTACCAGATTGTAAGCTCGCTCTCTATATGAATGCTCCGACTTCAGACACACCAGAAGATGAAATCAGATCCCACTACAGATGGTTGTGAGCCACCATGTGGTTGCTGGGAACTGAACTCAGGACCTCTGGAAGAGCTGTCAGTGCTCTTAACCACTGAGTCATCTCTCCAGCACAACTGTAACCTATAAGCAAAGATTCTACTGTTTTCACTGTCCTCAGTCTCTATAACACATTTACTGAATTAGAAAATGATCCCTCAGCTGTGTACCTAGGCTCAATAGGAGGTAAATATATAAGAACTTAAATGCTGCAACTAAACATTGACACAAGTCACACCAAATGCTTTTTTAAAAATGAAGACTTCATTCACCTTCAAGAGCAGCTGAGGTGCCAATTATGAAGTTTGGGGCCAGGGTTCTTTTAGATTTGAAAACAGTCAAATGCTGCTCTGGTTGATGAGGGAAGCGCTACAGTCCAGCCTGGGTTGTCTTGGGGTGAGCAGTAGAATGAGGGCCGCTTAGGCTAGAAGTGCCAACTTTTTCAAGGTCTTTCACTGTAGAAGTCAAGAAAAACTGAGCATCTCTTCAGGGTTTGCTGTTTGCTTTCTGCTGCTATTAAAAGGAGGGGGGAAATCAGTTTTTCTAAGGAAAAGATAGTTATGAAATGACCAACTTTTCAAACCAGACTGTTTTAGTGAAAAAGACTTGACTCTTCAGCACTAAATGCCCTTCTCTCAGGGATGGAAAGTAGATTTTAAAACTGGAGCGTGGGAAAAGGCAGATAGTGGAACATGGAATTCATAAACATAAAAAAAAGAGGGGGCTGAAAGATGACCTAGTTCAAAGTTTTCATGTTACACATTTAATACTCCAACCTAAGGAGGTCACACAACTTGCATAAGTAACTTGAACATTTGATAGGTCCCAAATTTATCCATTTTTTTTCACGTGATGAGGCAATAACAGGCAGCAGTTCAGAGGTGAAACTATAGGAAAAAAAAAAAAAAAGAGTCTCTAGCAAAAAGAGACTATAAGAGTGTCCAGAAAAGTGTGCTGTTAAGCTCAATGTTTATTTTGGGTGATGGCAGCTCTTGTAACATGCTTGGTCTATGTCTATGAGATCATGCCAAAGGTAAATATGCCTTAGGACGACTCACAAAGGTCCTTTTCTCTAGGTCCATAGGCACTTTTCAGAGTGACCATTTAACGTATACCTAGTTAAGAGACACCTCTGATCTCAACGACTACTACATCCTGGGCTTGACTTCCAGCTCAGTGTGCTAGGAGAGGAGAACTCCACTCCAACAGAAGTGTCAAAAGGACTAGGCTACTAAACAAAGGGCGAAGGGGGTGCGGAGGGGAGACACCCGCGGGCCAGCGCTAACCCAGGCACCCGCAGAGGAAGAAGACCAAGATGCTAGCGAGGACACCTGCGCATGCAGGGCAGGGCCTGAGGCCTCTTCTCCAGGTGTCCCCCAAGGCCCTCAGCTCCGGCCTTCCCGGTTAAGAAGCCGTTTGCCGCTCATCGCCGCCAGCCGCCCAACCGAGCGAAGCCCGTCAGCATCCCTGACTCGGTCCCTCAGGCAGGGCGGACCTTGTCCGCCGCCCGCCCGCCCCGCCCCATCCCCGCGCCAGCCTCCCCACTCGCCAGCCTAGAGAGTACTCACGGCGACCCCGGGCCGCGCGCGGCCGCCGCGGAGGGGACGAGCGGCCCGGGACGCCCCGCGGGGGCGGAGCGGCAAGCCGAGGGGCGGGGACCGAGGCGGGAGGGTGAGGTCGCGCACCCCACGCCTCAGCGTGCGGTCTCCGGCACGCTGGGCCACTCTACGCATGCTCGGACGAAGTCACTGAGATCAGGTGTCCTCTTCCGACCAACCGCGGTGTGAGCTGCACCTGGGCGTGTCCCCGCCCCAGGATGCTAGCCAGGGCGCGCGTGCGCAGTGATCCGTAGTTGAAGGTGTGAGGAAGCGAGAGAGTGGCGCCTGCGCCTTGTGTCCCGGAGGGAGCGTGAGGAAGAGGTGCTCCTGACTCTACAAAATACAATGTTCTTCTTTGTCGCCTCGTGTGGTTAGGAGGATTGCAAAAGAAAGGCAATCTAAATTGCCTATATAGAAATACTGAGGTGCCCCTTTGGTGCAGCTTGAAGCCAGGCAAAAATAGGAATCAAAAGTTAAAATTCTGAAATCTGACTTGCTCCCATGCTCTTTTGCTTCGGTGTACCGACTGCACCCTGGCTTTCTCATCAAACAACCTTAGGGGACTGGGGATAGCTCACTTGGAAGAGTGCTTGCCTACATCCACAAAGCCTTGGTTTATGCACAGGTGTGTAAATCCTGTGTAGTGCCTGTAATCTGTATTCTGTAATTTCAATATTCAGAAAGTTGAGGCACAAAAATCAAGTTAGAAGTCTCCAGCTACATAACCAATTCATGGCCAGCCTGGGATATATGAAACCATCTCAGAAATTAGCTAAATAAAATATTAGTTGGGATGGAAGAGATGGCTCAGCAGCCAGGAGCAATGGCTGCACTTGCCAGATGCCTGGCTTGGGAAGGCTGCCCAGCACCTACAAGGCAGTTCACACTCTGTAACTGCAGTTCCAGCAGATCTACTACCCTCTTCTGGCCATCACTGGCAGTAGGAACCCATGTGGTACACATGTATATTCAGGAAAACACGCGCAAGCGCGCGCGCGCACACACACACACACACACACACACACACACACACACACACTTAAAATAAATTTTTAAATTTTTATTTTAAAATTTAGTGCCAGGCAGTAGTGGCTCATACCTTTAATCCCAGTACTTGAGAGGCAGAGGCAGATGGATCTCTGTGAGGCTAGTTTGGTCTACAGCACTAGCACTAGGACACACAAAGCTACATAAAGAAACTGTCTCAAGGCGTTGGGGGTTTAGCTCAGTGGTAGAGTGCTTGCCTAGCAAGCACAAGGCCCTGGGTTTGGTCCCCAGCTCCGGAAGAAAAAAGAAACTGTCTCAAAAGAATGAAAGAAGGGAAAAAAGGGAAGGAAAGAAGAAAGGAAGGAAGAGAAAATTAAGTTATTGTTGTGGTATCCAAGCTTGGCTTGAACCATTAGGATTGTTCACTGGGTTCTAGTTTTTCTCCTTGCCTACTCGTGAGTCTCAACTGGATCGAGCCAAGGGTCCCCAGGAAGCTGACTGCTAACAAATTTTGGTGTTTGTTACATTGTAATAACTAAAGAAAAATGAGGGATATACTTCAGTCTCAGAGTACAAAGTTCACAGTAGTTCAGAACTGGTTTGTCTTACTCATGACTTAGGGTCACACAGTCTTCTGAGAGCCATGCTCTGTGGAAATGTGTTCAACATAGTGTTTTTAGGAAAACACAAGAGTTGTGTCTCTATGAATGAAATGTGGAATGGCAGAATCCCACAACCTCTCAGGACTCCCTCTCTTTAATCCTTTCCGTCTCGTGCTCAACGAATTTCAACTGCTTTATAGATTATTATGCTCTTCCTGGCTTTCTTCATTTTCTTATGCACACATATCTATGTCAGTTACTCCCTCTCTCCCTCCCTCTCTGCCCCCCTCCTTGCCTAACTTCCTTCCCGCCTCCCCTCCTCCCACCCTGCCTCCTCCCTTTCCTTCCTCCCTGCCACTGTGTGTGTGTGTGTGTGTGTGTGTGTGTGAGAGAGAGAGAGAGAGAGAGAGAGAGAGAGAGAGAGAGAGAGTCTCACCAGAAGTGCTGTTCATAATTGGATAGACTAATTAGCCAGCAAGCCCCAGGGATTCTCTTGTTTCCTCCCCTCCAGTGCTGGGATTACAGATGGTGCTACTGCACCCCACTTTTACATGGCCAATGAGTATCTGAATTTGAGTCTTCAAGTTTTCACGCATATTTTTACTGAGTCACCACCCCAGGACCTACATCACTATAATCACAGTTTTGTTAGCATGTGTTGTAGAACCCTGTCTTCTGGTCCTAATAGTCAATACCACCTTAATCAGAGAAGCAGTGGTTGCCCCAAGTGATAACGAACTGATCACAGGATCATAGAGAAAGTGAGGGCCATTGGACTTTAATGTAAGATCCCAGCCACTCCCTTTTGTGCCTCCCTCCCAGCGCCATGGCTTCTTGGCCACAGTGGACTTACATTTCTCTGAAATCATGAGGCAGACACACATCTTTTGTTCCATAGGCTGTTTCTGTCAAGTATCTTGTCATAGCTTCGAGAAGAGTGATTAATAGGTAAGTGAAGACAGTCACCTGGCTTTATAGACTTGAGCTTGTGGGTAGACATCCTTTCTAGTCAGTCCAGCCCACGAGCTCATTCTTTGGAAACTGTGTTTTCTATATCCATGCTCGAGACACAAAGCCCTGAGTATGTTTCCCGAGACTTCTGGTGCCTAAATTGCAATTGACTGAGCTGTAGAGTGGATTCCTAATCCAAGCTCTGTTAACCAGATTGTTCTGGTTGGAGATTATGAGATTAGGCTGAGAGATTGAGAGTCTGATTGGACCTCATCCCATCTATTCTGGAGGATGAGAATAGAGAAAGACAAGCCGCCAATGATAATAAAGGAAGAGAGGCAGAGAAATGGGAGATTTGTCTCAACTTCCTGACAGCTTCCATGACCTCTGACCTCTGACCTGGAGAGGGTTGTCTATGACTCACTCTGTCTAGACTAGTGCTTAACTCCAATAATCATTCTCTTCCAGTCTTAATATTCCAAATGGGGCAAAGAATTCCTTCCAACCCAAGGCTTTTCTTTCACTGTGTCCTGCATTTCCCTGTGTTTTGCCTTGTCAGCAACTTTGCTCCGTCCCTTACTCCTGCCCCTTTATCTAGATTCAACTGTTCTCTCCTATTCTTTGATCTCAGCGTATAAATGTGATAAACGAACTCAGCCTTTAAAAAATTAGTGTATGTGCATAAGTGCGTGTGTGTGTGTGTGTGTCTGTGAGTGTGTGTTCAGGGTTCATGAAGAGAGCATCGGATACCTTGGAGCTGAAGTTACAGATGGTTGTGAGCCCTGAGAAGCAGTGTAAGAGAGACATGGCATTTGTTTGAACCCCTTGTGCAATCCTGCATGAGGTCAGCCATGCACCTACACTTTTCTTCCCTTCCTACGCTTTTTTTGTGTCGATCCCTGTCCTGTGTGACAGAGTCAGTCCTAATCCAGGGAATCAAATGGAGTATGAAAGCAACAGGCTACACAACACTCAGCTGGTGGAACTGAGGTAAAATGGAAGTAATTGGTCATCCTGGCCTGGGAAGTTAGGAATCCACTGTTATGTGATATGATGAACCATTTATACTGAGATATGGGTCACATATTCATCAACAGTGGAGATTTCATTAGAAAGGAAGATGTCTGAATGTTAGAGCATGCTGGCCTCTTCCTAACATTTTCACTACAATCTTGCTGCCTTAGGCCATCAATCCAGACTGCCAAGACTAAAATAATTGTGCACGTTGGTAATTATGACAGTCAAGTTTTCTTTCCTAATCTTTTGTTCATTTTCATATGTGTCTTATGCCTGTGTGTGTATATGGATGTTTGTAGGTGTAGGGCACACATGTATGCTCGCCCATGAGAAGGTCAGAGGTTAACGCTGTGAAGTCTTCACCACAACTCTTCTGTCAGGTCCAAAAGAAAAGTGACCAGTGGTCAACTGTGGTGTCTATTAGCATGCCAAAGAGCTCACTGGCCTCTGGCTCTCTCAGCAAGCCCTTCACTTTCCAGCTTCTCTCAGCTCTATTCACCCACCCTCTATCCTAAACTTCTCCAGCTCACAGGCTCCCCCCAGCTCCCCATTTCTCATTTCTATATAGCCCTGCCATTTTGGCCATGTGTCCTCTTTTGCCCTCTGTCCTCCTGGCTCTTTTTCAGGCATGTCATGTTTAGTCTACTTCTTTCTCTCCCTACTCTAGACTCTTCCAGATGCCTCTGGTTGTGCTCTCCCTCGTATCTATGATAAAAACCTCCTCAACCAAACCTTGGAGCGGTCATGCCCTCATGTCCCTCCTCTTTCACCTTATTCATCATGGCAGCATCTATCAATCAAACTCAAAGCTCGCCTGTATAGCCAGTCCCCCCACCCCCCGCAACTCCCAGGCAGCTTGCTCTGAAGAGCCCATCTCTTCTCTATCCCTTTGAGGCTGGAATTACAGCAGTCCATGTCCTGGCTTTTTATGGGAGGCTCTGGGGATCGGAACTGTGGTCTTCATCCTTGTGCAGCAAGCACTGTAACCGCTGAGCCATCTTCCTAGCCCTCGTTCCCCAATATGAAGTGAATGAGAGCAAAAGGACTGAAGTGGGAAATCCAGGAAATAATGGAATTTAGGGCTTAGGAGTTTCCAGAAAAAAGGCCAGAATCCTGATAGTCAAAGCCACACCTAACTACTTCTTTCCTCTTCCAGATTAAGATTTACTTGGCTTGGAACACAATGCCAGGCATCTGGCACTTGTCTGTCCATCCTGTACAATGCATTGGGCATACATAAACTTCATGCACCTTCTCGGATGCTATAAGTGGCCTCCTCCTTGCGCTGTGCCCTGCCTATGGCAAGTAGTGTCTCTGCTTCTACATCTTCGTAGAAAGGCACATTGGCCTTCCCAACACTCAGGGAGCAAATGATGCCACTGAGAAGTACCTGGGATTTTTGGGATGCCAGTGAAAAATAAGAGATGAGGAAGGGTGTGTAGATGAATATACCCTTTTGAAGTCCCCTTGGTGAATTATTCCAAGATGCAGCTTCTCCTTGCAAATGCCACATGCTTAGAAACAAACCTAGCACTGTCAGGTGACTTGCTCATTCCCCACAGCTTATTTAAAGCAGTTGTCATCACAGGGCTAAATCATCTTTTAATTGCCTCTTCACCCCCCCTCACCATCATGGGTGTCAAGCCATCATTTTAATCTTTGTCCTGGAGTCTGTTTTCCAGAGGACTTGAGATGCAGAGATGAAATCAAAGTCCTCATCTTAGCACGGGGTCCTGTGGATGGGTAGCTGATTTTCCTATTCAACTGCAATTAATCTAGCCTGGATGGATGGCTTTCTGTTGGGGCCCAGAGCCAAGGCGGTATGTCAGGGCATTTTTGACTACTTGAAGATGAAGCTCCTTCTTCAAGCATTTTTCCTGAGTCCCTGAATTTTCTGCTAAGTACCAAAGGCATCTCCTGGAAAATGCCAGACTCAGATTTCAGCCTATTGGGTTTAGCTGGGTAAGTGAGGTCTGTAGAGATGTGACCAACAATGTGCCAAGTGTCAACTCGGAGGAGGGCAGAAGAGAAAGCTGGGAGTACAGATCCAAGCTGCAGGCTGGGAGCCAGAGCCTGGCCTGCTCTGGTTCTAGCTTGTTAAGAGCAAAAAAACAGCTGTGTGACATATAAATATACTGATCATGGGAGAGGCCCAGAAGCCACAAGCAGACTATTGAGTTCCAACTTAGTGATTTCTGGCTCCTTCTCATTCCCTGGCTCCTTCTGTCTTCACCTGTGTCTAGCTTGCTTGTTCTCTCTCTCTCCAACCTGTCTCTGTAAAACTATCCCAAGGAAACCGCCTCCGCCCCCTCCTGGACTGCCCCTCAAGTAGCTTCCCTTTCCTCTCTCATGAAGATTGGGCATATCCTTTCCTTTTTTTTTTTTTTTTTTTTTTTTTTTTTTTTGAGGTGGGGACCAACCCAGGGGCCTTGCGCTTGCTGGCAAGTGCTCTACCACTGAGCTAAATCCCCAACCCGGGCATATTCTATTCTATCAATTCTTGCTCTGATTCATCACTTTGTCTGCCACTCAATTACATCACTTGGTTTCTTCTGCAAACTAATTTTTTTTTCTTTTCTTTTTTTCGGAGCTGGGGACCGAACCCAGGGCCTTGCGCTTGCTAGGCAAGCGCTCTACCACTGAGCTAAATCCCCAACCCCTCTGCAAACTAATTTTAACTTCATTGTTTGGGACTAAAGGTGTATACTAAGGGTGTGTCTAGATTCTAGCCAAAGGGACCAAAGGTGTATGCTAAGGGCTAAGCCACACCACAACTAGAAAGATTTTCAGTAAATAATACTATCTTGGGGTTCACGGTGTGATCAAATACCCTGCAACATTCTGCTACATTGAGGTAGGGTGAGCCTCCAGACACAGTCAGAGCACACAGCAGCACAGCCTGGGTTGTTTCTAAAGTCAGAGGTCACCATGCTTGTCTCAAACCAAATGGCTTTTTCCCTCTGTATTCAGGATACCTGGGTTGCATCTAGGGAAAAATAGTCCTATTGAGGGCTAAATATTCTGTTCACAGTCTCCAGGCCATTTAGGTTTCAAAGGGTTGCAGATCCAGCATTAGCTGACAGGGCCTCCGCAGTAGTCTTTTGATGTAGCCTCCACGTTAAAACTGGCTGGAGAGCGAGGCGTGCAGGAAGTTGTAGGCTGATGGCCAGATGAGTACTTGGGTGCCTCAGTCCTGCACAAGTATCTTCTTCAGGCTGACACCTAGATGTCAGCACCATTCAGGATTTTGACTACCTCATGAAGGCTAATATTGCTGGAATATGACCATCCAAGATGGAATGGCAGCTGTCTCTACAGCATGATAGGTGGACGGTTATAGAAACCATGGAGCTGGAGTAGAGGAATATTCATATTGTGACCTAGTTATTATGGTCATTGTCGATTTGACGAAACTAGAATCACATGGTTGAAGAGGAGTCTTCTATTCTTTTTTTTTTTTTTTTTTTTTCCGGGGCTGGGGGCCGAACCCAGAGCCTTGAGCTTGCTAGACAAGCTCCACTGAGCCAAATCCCCAACCCCTAAGAGGAGTCTTAATGAGGAATTGTCTACACTGTTGAATAGGCTGTGAGCATGTCCGGGAGCGGTTGTCTTGGGAGGAAGCAGCCTACCATGGGTCTTTCTTTGTACCAGTCCCTAGGCAGAGTGTCCTGAATGGTGTAAAGGTGGAGAAATTGAGCTGAGTACAAGCAAGCAGGCCATTGAGCAGGCTTGTACTCATTTCTCTCTGCTCTGGGATGGGATGTAATATGACTCGATGTCTGATGGTCCTGTTTGACTTCCCCACAATGATGGGCTATGTCCTGAAGTTGTAAAGTTGTCCCTATCTCTCCTAAGTTGCTTTTTGTCAAGGTATTTTATCAGAGCAACAGAAATAAACCTAGAGCAGTTGCTAAGGGATATAATTTCTGAGGCCCGGATCAAGACTTGAAAAAAAGAGCACTCAGAAAGTTTATAGAAACGACAGCAGTTCCCAACCTACGACGAGCTCGGGAGTCAGTTGAACGTCACAGCTGGTGAATGGATCTGGGGGTGCTGAGTTACTAAGACAATCCTTAGACCCAAAATTCATGAAAAAAATGGATGCTTTCATTCTATCTTCTCAGGCAGGTCCACCAAAGGGCAATAAAGGAGATATTTCCCAATGGAAAGGAGCTAGAGCAGCCATTCCGCTGTCCAGAAGGAAGTGTTGCAGATTGGACTCTGTCTTATTCCAAATGGAAGAGTTTTGTAAAGATTATGGTCTCATCTCCATCTCCTATTTTATATTGGTAATGTGGGAGTGGATAAATCATCTTTTGGGGGCACATATTGCAAAATTCTTAAGAATAAATCTAGACCTGATCAAGAATTGCACATCCTAAGAAACCAGGGCTAGGTAAAACAATTGTGTTTGGAACTGCTTGGTCTCCCATGAGGAAGTGGATGTTGTATGCTTTGGTTGGGCCTAGGATTGTTACACTGTCAGGTAGTCGAAGTTTTGGAATTGTATGTTTGTCCATTAAAGTTTAAGTGGATGCAGCAGGAGGTAAAACGTGCTGGGTGAATTGCATATCTGCTGCTTATCTTCCCTTCGGGGAACTATGACTCCCCCTTCCTCATGGACCTGGAAGAAGTGGCCCAGTTCTCCATCTGAGGGGATGCACATGCTCAAGGCTGAGAAAGGCCTTCCCTAGGGCTTTAGATCTAGAAGTAGTGAGATCAACTCTAAAAGGAAGCAGAGTCAAGCGGTAGAGACATCATTTAAACCCCTAGACCTAGAGATTCCTAGAGGCAAGTATGTCCTTTGACCTCCTGTAAAGCTTTCATTTCCTAAAGACTAAAAGGTGTTTGTGTTAAGTTTTTGATACTTGCAAATGAAAAGGGCCAGACTATTACATGCACATACAAACAGACGTAACACCAGGTTGCTCAAACTTAGACATTCTACAAATCTTCCATTACCTTAACAAGGGTCAGTAAACTTATTGTCTAAGGGACCAGATAGATGTTTTAAGCTTTGTCTCGACATTTTGTTTTGACAACCCTTTAAAACATACAAAAACTGGACTGGAGATATGACTCAGTGGTTAAGAATATGCACTGCACTTGCAGAGGGCCAAGTTCTGCAGAATCCTCATCTGACAGCTGACAAACATCTGTACCTGCAGTTCAAGGAAATCCAATGTCTTCTTCTGACCTCTGTGGGTACCTGCACTCATGGGCCTTTCCCCACAAAGAGGCAGGCACACATACTTAGAGTTTAAACGAAAATATCAAAATTCTTGAAAAAAAAATTTAAAAGGTATTCTTAAAAAATCATTCTTAATTTGTAGGTCATACAAAACATGTCACAGGCCAGGTTTGACTGACAGACCATAGTTGGCCAACGCTTGATTTAGACCACACCAATCCCTGCAGCTTGGGAGTCTAGTGTCTGCCAATCCTTCACTCATGCCCTACAGCATGACGTCAAATAAGTTCAATTGTTTCAAATGCCTTGACATGAACCTGAGTTAAGGTTCAGAGTAGCTTTAGGAATAGTAAAAGAATCTTGACTTATTTATAACATAATAGGAAATATGAAATATGTGATATGTCTTGGTCATAAATACTTTTTCGAAATGATGCAGTTGTTCAAAGACTTGTTTGGATATCCCAGGTCACCCTTGGTGATTCTGTGTCTTAATCTTCAGGAAGACTTTCATGGATCTCGCCCAACATTTGAGCCTGAGTTAGTAGTTTTCTTGCTGGTTTAGACCACATGTGTCTTGCCCTGTGTGCACTTTAATAGTCTGCTTCCCCTTAACTCCTGGTACTTGGTAGTTACCTGAATACCTGAGGTTTGTTTCTGTTCATGCCAGTGTGTATAAATATACATGCAGAGGCCAGAGTACAACTTCAGCTGTCATTCCTCAAGTGCCATCACCTAGCTTTCTTTCTTTTTCTTTTTTTTTTTTTTTTTTTTTTTTTTTTTTTTTTTGGGGATTTTTTTTTTTTTTTTTTTTTTTTTTTTTTTTTCCAGGCCTTTAACCCTTTTTTAAATCCCCAACCCCTTTTTTTTTTTTTTTTTTTCTTTTTTTTCTTTTTTTTCTTTTTTTTTTTCAGAGCTAGGGACTGAACCTAGGGCCTTGTTCTTGCTAGGCAAGCGCTCTACCACTGAGCTAAATCCCCAACCCATCACCTAGCTTTCTTGAGACAGAATCTCTTCTCAAGATTCACAGAATCTGTGCTCAAATTCAGCTCACCAATTAGGCTGAAATGGTGGCCAGTGAGAGCCACAGTTTGATTGGTTTGTTGCCCCAGTGCTGCATGCCTGGTTTTTGTTTTGTTTTGTTGTCTTTGTTTTGCAGGGGTTTGTTTGTTTGTTTTGGTTGGTTAGTTTAGTTGGTTTTGTTCTTTAATGTGGGTTCTGAGGAATTGATCTCAGGGTCCTGTGCTTGCAAGGTAGACACGTGCTGACTGAGCATGTCCTAGACCCATGAATGTCTGTTTGTTCGAATGGACAGATGTTGCCTATCTCACCTGGGCCTGAGGTACCCATCTAGGCTAGCACCAAGCTGGTGTGTATGGGCCTTGCCACCAGTTCCTCTCCCAGCTGACAATTATTTGTGGAGGTAAACCACACCATGCCTGGTAATATCCCTGACAAATCTAGTTTTCATTCTCATTTCTTCCAAAAACTGGCCAAAGGCAAGGGACAGGTAGGAACACTTGTCCTTAGAGAGGGCCTGGAAGGGATTATCCTCTCTCCTACCCACATCTTTCACTGTCCCAGTGAAAGATATCAGATGGCAGTTCTCCAGTGTCAGACCAGAGTATCTCCCACTCTGTGAGACCTCAAACTAGGTAGATCCATGACTTCAGGATAGGAATGTAAATGACTCCCACAGGAAAACAATGTACTCAAGATCCCACAGGCCCAGGAACGGCTGACCCGGGTGAGGTGAGTGGTGGTGTTCTAAGCCGAAGCGTTTGCCCATCTCACAGAAGCAGGCAGGAAGCACCACCGTTGATCAGCTTTATATGGCACCCACTGTACAGACAGACAAGGACAGACAGACAGCACACACCACTTCTAAGCTGAACACTGCTCACCATCTAAAAGCACCTTGGGTAAGCACATGGGAGACACGCTTGCATAGGAAAGATGTACTTTTTAAAGGAATGAATTAGAATTTTGGCAAAACATCTACTTCCCTCCCAGGTCCTGGGTAAAGAGGGACCTCTAATTCTGAAGCTTCTACATAGTGAAAATGATCCCCGTCTCAGTGGCAGTATTTACAGCAGCAAGCCTTCCACGTCTGTTGTCACAGCCCTCTACATAGATCTTGAATCTACTTTACAAGTGGGCAAACTTAGACTAAGAGACAGAAGGTGGCCTGGAGCAAGGGGACACGGGGGGGGTCACAAGGGGAGGGGAAACAGGAGGTGTCTCAGCTCAGCCAAAGGCGAGGCCTTGGTCTACGTGGCCTGGGAAGGAAAGGCTCTCTCTCTCTCTTCCTACCTGGGGAGGCTGTGGCTCCACAGGAAAGGTGTCAGGGAAGAAAGACAGGTTCCCACTTCTGATGGCTGGGGGCCTCCTAAGGTAGCAAAGACCAGAGCAGGCCTAAGCTCCTCCCCAGGCCTCTTCAGGGATACTATCCGAGTTGTGGGGCCATGGGCTCACTGCTTCCATAACCCTCTTGTTGCTTGAATATGAGCCTAGACTTCACGTCCTTTATCATATTCTTAAAGGGTGGGGTGAGGGAGTGGCTTAAGAAGGAACGAGACACAGGACAATCTTTCCACAGCCTCCTCTGCCTAGGCTGGGGCTATCAAGGGTCTCTTTCACCCTGTCTCCTGGGGATATTTAAAGGCAGCTTTTATGAGACTCTATACTGTCTTTTTTTTTTTTGTCTCCTGTTTTTTTTTTTCTTTGTTTTAATTTATATAGATATATATATATATATTCTTAAAAAAAAGCAATAGTCCTTTGGTCCCTAAACACTAAGGAATGATATGATTTTGAACGAAGTAAGTCTGGGCTTCCCTTGCTGAGAAGCCCTTGGCACCCCCGAGGCTCTCTGCTGGTTCCCTTAGATCAGTCGATCCTCAGCCAGCACTGGTTGCCCTGCCAGCCTGAGCGCTCCATGGAACAACCCACATGATGAGTGGCCTGAGCCCCAGGCGCCAGCCCTGGGTCCGATCCACCTCCGTCCACCGCCACTCCTTCCAGAAGGGCCGATCCAGCATTTCTGTGCTTTTCCGTTTCCTTTCTTCACTCTTCAGTTTCTGTTGTTGGGTAATTAATTCATACGGAGACAGGGGAGGGAGAAGGCAAATTTCACCTTAGAGGTTAAGACAAGAGCAGCTCAACCCTCCACCCCATCCCTGCACCCACCCCACCCCTATGATGTCTCTGCTAACAGCATCCTGCTCACAGAAGCCAGCCCTTGCCTAGATGCTAGGCAGATCACTGTTGCCAATGTCCTACAGAGAGTTCTGGAGCAGCTTGAATGAGGTGAGGCCAAGGGGGCCTGCAAGGACAGCACATCTCTCCAGGTTGCAGGACCTGGACCTTGTCACCTCACAACTTGTTGCCCAGTAAGCACTGTAGGTCTAGCTCCTGAGGGCTGCTGTTTCTCTCCCTTTATCTCCACATTAGCTGGTCTCTTCTTCATTCAAACTGCAGCCATTGCTAAACTAGAGTGGGCTAAAGTTTCCTGGAAATCGTCTGTCCAAGACTGTGGAAGCATCAGGGATGTCTGAACTCATCTTAGACTCTGGGTTGAAAGAATGTCCATCTCTGTCACCTTGAATTTCTCAGAGGACAGTACCCCAATGTCATAAGGCTCGAAGGGTCAAGCGCACCTGTCTGTGACTGGTCAGCAAGCGCAGATCAGTAAGGCCTGTTGGCATCCTTAGGTCTCTTTAGCTGGACCTTGAGCCTCTTCATGCCGATTTGAAAGCCATTCATGGCCTGGATGGCAGTCTGGGCACTGGTTGGATTGTCGAAGCTAACAAACCCTGGAGGGTGTAGGCAGACAGGTTACCTGGGAGTCTAGCTGGTCAGTCTCTCTAATCGCCAGGCTAGGGCCATCATCGCATGTAACCTTTCATTGCTTAAACATGTGAACATGTATGTGTGCATAGTAAACATGTGAACATGTATGTGTACATAGTAAGCATGTGAACATGTATGTGTGCATAGCAAATATGTGAACATGTATGTGTGCATAGTAAATATGTGAGCATGTATGTGTGTATAGTACATATGTGAGCATGTATGTGTGTATAGTAAATATGTGAGCATGTATGTGTGCATAGTAAGTATGTGAGCATGTATGTGTGCATAGTAAGTATGTGAACATGTATGTGTGCATAGTAAATATGTGAACATGTATGTGTGCATAGTAAATATGTGAGCATGTATGTGTGCATAGTAAATATGTGAGCATGTATGTGTGCAAAGTAAATATGTGAGCATGTATGTGTGCATAGTAAATATGTGAGCATGTATGTGTGCATAGTAAATATGTGAGCATGTATGTGTGCAAAGTAAATATGTGAGCATGTATGTGTGCATAGTAAATATGTGAGCATGTATGTGTGCATGTATGTGTGCATAGTAAATATGTGAACATGTATGTGTGCATAGCATAATAGAGGCAAATCATTCCTAAGGGTGCGATTCCCGAGAAGCTGGGAAGGAAGTCTGGTGTGAGGAAGGGTATTTCCCTGGTTTGGGTTCACTGCTTTCTCTGCTCCAGTCCTCCGTTCCGGCCTCGGAACCACAGCTGGAGGCTGCGGGTGTCTCTTGACTCCAACCCCAGATTCCACCCGCTCTGGACAGACTCCCGAAGCTGAAGCCTCCCTGGTCGCTCACATTCTAGTTACCCAGACTCTCGGGTGATTTGCAGTAAGGCTTGCTTTGCCCATACTTTGTGCTATGACATTCAGCCTCTGGAAGCCTTGTGTACGGTCCCTAGGGAATCCTGAGGCAGGGGGATGGATCAGCTCACCAAAACACTTGCTCTGGTTGGTGGCGCGGTCCACAAAGACTTTGGCAGAGACAACAGCTCCGAAGGGCAGGAATGTCTGTATGAGTTCCGCATCCCCAAACTCCTGAGGCAGGTGATAGATGAAGAGGTTACAGCCTTCAGGACCTGTGGGAACAGTAGCAGGCTTGTTCAGGAGAGGGACCCCGAGGGCTACCCCTCCAAAGGCCGCTGATCTCCAGCTCTCCGACCCTCACCTTCTCTTTGTTGCTGAGGCAGAGCTGAAGGCTGCTGGGGAAAAGCTGTGCTCACTGGGGCATAGGCCGAGGGATAGGCTGCTGGAGACAGAGGTGGGAGTAGGCAGTGACGCCCAGGAGCCCTTTCCCCAACAGATCCCCATCTGCCTGGCCAGCTCTGAGAGATTCAACCCAGTTCACCATAACCCTTGACCCAAGAAAGGTTGCTGGGGACTGGGGCTGAATAGGATGGAAGGGTTGACTCCTTGGAACAGAGCCTAACCCTCCCACAAATCTCCCTATTTCTTTCTGAGGCCCTTTAACACCCCACACCCATGCCCCCGGGCTGGGCAGCACCAAATGAAACCTGCATAGTGATGTATCCCAACGTAGGCCTGCTGCAGGGGGTCAGCCACACCGGGGCTCTGGGCTGGAGAGAGAGGGGGCCCAAGGCCCACGATGAATGCAGGTGGACAGGGGCCAGGGGAGAGACCCTGGGTGGGAGTGTGGGAGGTGGAGGACCGCTATGAAAGGCGCTGGGAAGATGGAATTCTTTCCCCCCAAGCAGGTCCTCGCTTGGAAAGTCTCTCTTCCCACTCCATTTCAAGGTGGGTTGGGTCAGTAGAGTAGGGTGACCCACCTGGGTAAGGGGAAAGCCCGTTGTTATAGAGCGAGTCGGAGCCTGGCTGTCCGTTGGTCTGTGAGTTCAAGGAGCCGAATCCATTGACCCCCATGGGCGCTGGAAGGCCAGGGAGTGCACCAGGGCCATTACCACTAGGCGATGTATTGGCTGTAGGTGAAGATGAGAGAATTAGCAAATGGCACTTCAGTGGCTATCCCAACCATGGTTCTAGTCTCTTGGGTCTCTTACCTGCAGCAGGCAACAGCGGAGCAGCCACCAGGCTGAAGGCCGCCACGTGCTGCATCTGGGCGGCCACCGCAGCCACCTGGCCCAACCCGGGACCCTGCGCTGCGGCCAGCAACGCTGCCTGGTGCTGCAGGATCTTGGAAAAGGAAGGAGGGCGTGTGTAGAGAACTCAGAGACTAGCAACTGCCAAAGGATCCTATTCCCCTGGCCCCGCCCACCCTGGCCCGCTACCTACCGCAGTGGTATAGGCGCCACAGGCCCCGAGGGGCAGCGGTGCCGGGTGGAAGGCGCCCAGCTGGCCAGCCATTTGCTGCATCCTTCGCAGCGCGCGCTCCCGGTCAGTGTCTGCCAACTTCACCACCAGGCTGGATGAGGCGCCCTGGGCAGAAGAAGGGCGTGGTGACCAGGGCTGACCCTAACAGTGCTCAGAGCCCAGTGCCTTCCCCAGCAGGCCTTTGCCCTGGGACACTGACAGCTTGTGGCCTCACCCTTAGCCCAGATCCCCAGCTCTCACCGTCATGGTCCGGCTTCCGTGTAGTCCCTGGATAGCAGCTTGAGCTTCCCCTTGACTTCCGAACTTCACAAAGGCACAGCCTGGTGCAGGAGAGAAGGATGGAATGACTCTGCTGCAGAAGTCAGAACTAAGAAAAGGTCATCGGGAAATCCCAGGGGTAGTTCAGGTCACCTTTACTGGTACCATCGGGACTCCGCAGGACAGTGCACTCCTCGATATGGCCGAAGGGCTGGAACAGACGTCTGACATCCTCCTCACCCTGCTGCTTGCCCAACATTCCCACAAACAGCTTCCGGTCCTCTGGGGACAAAGTCAGGAATGACCTGGGGACCCTAAGTTCCTAGACTCCCCAGAGTTGCCTGAGGAGCTTGGAAAGGTGGCTCACCAGTCTAGCTCTGGGAAAACATTTAGATAATGGAAAGGCCATGGGACCCTAAAGCTGGGTCTCTCACGGGGCTGGGAGGCTGGGGAGGTAGGGTTGGGGTGGGGAGTGACCTACAGGCAGATCTTCAGGGAAGAAATTCAGCTGAAATTTCCATCATGAAACCTGGGTCCTGAAGAAGTTCACAGACACTCATTGCTGCTCTTGTGGGAAGTGATGTAGTCTTGAAAGTCTCAGGGGAGGGGGTGGGGAGCAGAGCCCTATACATATAGTGTCGTTATTGGACCCTTGTTGTTGTTAAGAGTTGGGCAATGCTACTGGAGACTCAGCATGCTGGAGAGTGGGATGCCTGACCATGGCCTTACTGGTCAGCTTCCTGACAGTGGCCAAATCAATGCCCTCTCTTGCTCAAATTAAGGAGAGCTCTGTCAAACAAACAAAACAAACAAACAAACAAAACAAAACAAAACAAAACAAACAAACCCAACATAGAAAACAGCTATCCTAGCGTCTTACTTACTTAGCTCTGGAGTATCAGATCCTTACCCCCAGCACCAAATCTAATCAAAGAACTACAGAGGAAGTTTGCTTTTCTGAGCTTCTAACATAAGCATTTTCCCCAATGTGCTTGTTGAGCCCCTGAGCTCCTCTCCTAATTTCCAGATCTACCCCCTTTCCTTCTCCTTGCCTAGCTTCCAGGGCCCTCACTGAGCCCTGTAACCTGCTTTTTGGCGTGTTCTCCGTGTTAGGTTTCGCCTCTGTTGTGTGTGCTTTGGAAGAACACGTTCTGTCTGTAGACCTAGACGATCAGCTGAGAGCAAGTGATCCCTCCATGCACCCACATTTCCTGTGGGAGTGACAGAAAGGGATGGGGCTGTAAACTGAGCCTGTGTCTCAGGAGCAGAGTTAGAGGGCTTGGATTTGAACTGGGGATTAGCTGTATATCTTCCAAGTCAGACCTCCGAAAGCACTATCTAAAAGCTGGGATTGAGGGGTAGAAACCAGTGGACCTATTGTTTGGAGTAAGTCTCCAAACAAGGGGCGGGGCTTGCCAGTGCACAGTGAGGTGCACGCTGGGAAAGAAGGGTGAGTTGAGAATCAGGCTTCAGCTTTTCATCTTCGAGATCCCAGAGCTTGGAAAACCCAACTCCTGAACCTCTTTACTACCTCACACGCTTGGAGTAAGAGTTCAATCCCACAGGTGTTTTTTGCTTCCACAGGCTAATATTAGCGGGAGAATTGAGCCCATGGAACAGATCACTGGCTTCCAACCTCTTTAAAAAGTGGCAAAAGATATCGTTTCAGCAAAAATATTAAGAAAGCACTTTTCTGCCAAGCCTGATGAACCCGCCTAGTGAAAGAAGACTACTAACTCCCACAAGTTGTCCCTGAACACCACATGCGCTGCTGTGGCGTGTGTGCGCCCAAACACACACGATAAACAAATAAGGAAACAGACCAATAAAGTATTAGGGTGAAGGTAAAAATGTCAGAGAAAAGCGGAAATGCCTGGACCAAAGCCAGGAAAGGGAGCTGAAATCTTCCCTGTGTGATCTAAGGAAAGCCCTTTGAAACCATTAAAAAAAATAGAGGTAGAGTTCCAGATGACTCGAGAAGACAGGAAAGACCAAGGGGCTATGCAAGTGGCTAGGAGACAGGAACATCAAAGATGGGGCTCTACCTTCCAGGAATAGAAGGAATTGGAGGATGGTTTCAGTGTGGATTTGAGTTTTGAATAAATATGAAACTAACGGTTTTGCCCTAACATTGAAGAACAGGCTTCATGTCGTCAGGGAAATGTCCAATATCAAACATTAAGAAGTCTGAGCAATTGTTCCAAGCTTTGACATTAAAATATGCTGAAGTCTGCAAAGGGCCTGCACCTGTCTAGGGAGGATCCTGGGCCCTCCACAGGACTAAGGGAACTCCCTTGGCGCTCTAGTTTATATCGGAGCACGTCACTGACAGGGTCTGTGAGATGTCATGCTCCTGGACCAGCATCCCTATGTGAGAAGAGAGAGCACAAGCTAAGATGAAACCCTAACACAGGAAAGAGGTTTGAGTGCACAGTGGCCTTCCAGGTCTTCATCTAAATGTGGTGTTGCCCTTTTTTGTCCATGGTGTACATGGGGGACAAAGGTGGCTTAGTCCAGCTATCACACACACACACACACACACACACACACACACACACACACACACACCTGCCCTAGTAAGAACCTCTTGATTTAGTAATTTCCACCAGAGCATTGAGCTGATGGTTCTGGATTACTGGGATGTACAGAACTCATCATTGAAAAGAATATTCATTATGAGCTAGGTTTTTAACCTGTTTCCATGGTATCACTTGAATTCTGGAACTCTTTTTTGCTACTTTCCAAGGAGTTAATGTTTCACAGGACAATGAGCAGGGTAACAGTGACCATGAACTATGGCAATTCGGAATGGTGAGATAACTTTAAGAGACTTTATCAAAGACTAGGCTGGACCCTTTAAACATAACTCCAGATTGATACCAGTGCAGACTGTAAGGCTTACTGATTCCCCCTTGGATAGAAGTGCTGGTGTTACCAGCTCAGACATACCAGTTTCCTCTAAGTCAAACTCTACCAGTTGGTTTAAAAGAGGATACTATAAAAACGCGGAATAAATGTGGAAGTGGAACTGGGGATGTAGCTCAATAGTGGAACATAACGAAAACTTATAGCATGACAAAGCCCTGTAGTTCAGCCCCAGCACTAAAACAATCTAAAAAAAGGATCCCACAGAAGCTGGAGAGATCACTAACTAGGTAAGGGCATCGACTGTTCTTCCAGAAGATCCAGGTTTGATTCCCAGCATCCTTATCATGGTTCACAACCCTCTGTAACTGCAGTTCCAGGGGCTCAATATCATTCTCTGGTTTCTGTAGGCTCCAAGAACACACATGGTGTACAAACATATATGCAGACAAACCACCCATGTGCATAAAAAGTCATAACAAAGAGTATATATCCTGTGGATGGTGAGAAGGTCCCTACAGGTGACATCAGTGGGAGTCAAGGCCATAGAGGTCGATGGCAGAATCATATTTTACTATTGGCACCTAAAATATACTAATTGTCATTCTACCAAATGTTTTTGAACCCCAAGCAAGTGGCTTATGCTAACACATGTCCATCTCCACGAAGCTTCTTTGTGTCTGTTTGGTCAGATAGCTCAGGATTTTTAATATAGAAAGGGATGGATTTAAAAGCCCTGAATCAATTTTATCTTCTGAAGAAATACCAGGATGCTGACAAAAAAAAAAAAAAAAAAAAAAAGAGGCTTTTACCTAATGTGTACACATGTCTGCCATTTAGGGCCTTTAACACACTTCCATAACTATGAGAAAATGTTGCAACCCTTGAGTACCAACCACCAAATCTATTCTGAAAATATTTAGTCTATCTTTCAATCCAAAGACAACTCCAGAAAGTCCTGCTTGGGGCACTTGCTGCAGTAAAGCCTCTCTCCCTGGAGTTATGCTACAGCATAAGAAGCCAAAGAAGACCTAGCAGTGGTGGCACATGCCTTTAATCCCAGCACTCAAGCAGGCGCCCCTGCCCATATCCAGGGGCAGTAGGATCTCTGAGTTCAAGGCCAGCCTGGTCTACAGAATAAATTCCATGAAAGCCAGTGAGACACACACACACACACACACACACACACACACACACACACACACACACACAACTCTGTCGAAGAAGAAGAGGAAGAAGAAGAAGAAGAAGAAGAAGAAGAAGAAGAAGAAGAAGAAGAAGAAGAAGAAGAAGAAGAAGAAGAAGAAGAAGAAGAAGAAGAAGAAGGTGCCCTTAATGGTTGAGTCACCTTTTAAAACAATTCATCGTTAACTACAGTTGCCATACTCTGTAATAACTAAAACATGTTTCTCTGCTTAACAGAAACCTGGAGCCTTTGGTTAATATCTCCCCTTTTTCTAGTCCCTTCTCCCATCAGCCACCATTAGGCACCATTCTCCCTGAATCTGTGAGTTCCTTTTTAGATTTTACACAAGTGAGATCATGTGGCATTTGTCCTCTGGAAAAGCAGGTTCCTAAGGATATGTCTGCATCCTTAGTTACAATGTTATTAATCACCAAGGCCAAAAGGTGAAAGTAACAGACACACCCACTGGCAAATCAGTGGATAAAAGAGATGCAGCACTCATATCCAGGGGGCTGCCACTCAGTCTAAAAAGGAAAAGAGTCTGACTTATTCCACTTTGAGGGATGAACCTTTAGGACATTGTGCTGAGCTAAGACAATCACCAAAACACACTCGCCACCCACTTTCACCCACATGAGTTATCTGGAATGTTCTGACTCTTAGAAAAGAATAATAGGGGTTGGGGGCTACAAAGACGGGGAGGAGTTTAATGGTATCGAGTCTCAGGGGTTGGGTTTTGTGTGTATGCATGCACATTTCTTTGTCCATGTTGTGGGGAGTGCGTGTGCACATATATATGAGTGGATGTGGAAGCCAGAGGTGGACACTGGGTGTCTTCCTCAATCACTTTTAATTTTTGACACAAGGTCTATCTTGAACCTGGTGCTCACCAGGCGAGGTGGCCAGCAAGATCTAGCAACTCTCCTGTTTCTACCATCCCAGGACTGTGATCACACATAGGCATCGGGTCTTCAAGCTTGCACGCAAATACCTTACTGAGTCCTCTCCCCAGGCTGTTTACATTTTGAAGATTAAATTTTTCTTGAGACTGGTTGTACAAACATGTGAATATACTCAACACTAGTAAGTATAATGGTTAAGACAATGAATTTTAAACATCCTCATTATTTTATGCATACAGGTGTTTTGCTTACGTGTGTGTATGTACACCACATGTCCTTGGTGCTCTCAGACCCAGAAGAGGGCATCAGTCATCCAGAACTGGACTTACAAATGGTTGTAAACTGCTATGTGAGCCTCAGAACCGAAGCCAGGACCTGCAGTACCCTTAACTACTGACCCACCTGTCAGGACCCTGTTCTCTGTATTTTACCATTAAAACATAAAAACGGGGGCTTTAAGAAGGATGGCAGCAAAGAAACTTAGAGCAAGAAATGGCCCCTTCATTGTGACGCAAGAGAGCCAGGCTGGGTAAGAACAGTGAACCGATCTGGTGCATGACTTTCTTCCCAGTACTTGGGAGGCAGAGGCAGGTGAGTTTCTGAGTTTGAGGCTATCCTGGTTTACTCGCTTGCCCTCCCTGCAAGTTCCAGGACAACCAGGGCTACACAGAGAAACCCTGTTTTGAAAAATCAAAACAAACAAACAAACCAGGACCCTAAAGAGAGAAGACACCTCGGGGTGTGTTTATCTTCGTGGGCTGCACATCTGTGTCTGAAGGTATCGGGTCCACTGCAGCCCAGACCGGAGAACGTTACATCATCGGATCAGCGTGACCTGAGCCCAGCTGAGACGCAGAAAAGCAGCTTTCTTTACCTTCAGAGGCTGAGCACATTGCAGGAAGCACAGTTAACTTGAGGTGTGTGCGTGTGGGTGGGGTGGTTTTAAGAAGCCTAAGGGTCAAAAATAGAAATGACTATCAAGGGGTTGGGGATTTAGCTCAGTGGTAGAGCGCTTGCCTAGCAAGTGCAAGGCCCTGGGTTCAGTCCCCAGCTCCGAAAAAAAGAAAAAAGAAAAAAAAAATAGAAATGACTATCAAGTGGGTGGAGAGATGGCTCAGTGGTTAAGAGCACTGACTGCTCTTCCAGAGGTCCTGAGTTCAAATTCCAGCAACTACATGGTGGCTCACAATCATCTGTGGTGGGCATCTAATTCCCCCATTCTGGTGTGTCTGAAGACAGCAGCAACAGTGTACTTACATACAATAAATAAATCTTTAAAAAAAAAAAAGAAATGACTATCAACTGGTATTACGGCAGCTGTTGCTAATGTATGTGTCTGATTTAAAACGGTAATATGCAGATGGCTGTGGGGTACACAAATTTACTCCCAGGACTAGGGAGGCAGAAGCAGAAGCAGATGGACCTCTGAGTCTGAGGCCAGCCTGATCTACAGAGTGAGTTCCTGGACAGCCAAGGCTATACAGTGAAATCCTTTCTTAAAAAAGAAAAAAAAAAAAAAAAAAAACAGAGCTGGAGAGATGGCTCAGTGGTTAAGAGCACTGGCTGTACTTTCAGAGGTCCTGAGTTCAAATCTCAGCATCCATACCAGCAACCACATGGCGGCTCACAACCATCTGTAATGAGACCTGGTGTCCTCTTCTGGTGTGTCTGAAGACAGCTACAATGTATTTATATATAATAAATTAATGAATCTTTTTAAAAAGCATTAAACAAAACAGTTCTTTCTGCTCTTCCTGAGGACTGACATTAGCTCCCAGCACTCAAACTAGGCAGTTCACAACCCCCCATAACTCAAGCTCCGATGTCTCGTGCTGGCCTCTGGGGCATCTACATATTTGGCATACACTCACACAGTCACACGGTCACACATTAAAATTAAAAAAATATTTTAAGAAGAACGTGTAGGCTCTTTGAGCTCAGCAGCTCAGCAGCAGAAGCAAGATGAAGACTGGAAGGTCCTCCTTTGAAAGCATCCCAACAAGCTGCAGTCAGTGCGCTGCCACCGTGACTTGCAGAAGTGGACCTGTGGCAAACGTGGCCACTCTGCCAAGCACAAAAGACTGGAGGCTAAGAGAGGAAACGCCATTAGGACCCCGCAGACGAGGCACCTAAAGATCGGCTACTGAAGACTCAGACAGCGATTCTGTGAGCGAACACCTACATGCAAGAGGGCAGCTCTGCAGCATCCAGTTCATCTTGAGGAGGAGGAGGAGGAAAAGAGAGACAGGGGTCAGGGAGACTAAGTAAGTTGGGATTCTAGAAAGCGCTTGATTAGATAATAACATATTTTTATTACTTAAAATGCAGGCTTATAGCTAAGCAGACCCTTGCAAATGTGGGCAGCAAGTACCTCACAGTTACGGAATGATAATGTGAAGGCAGATAACTGGCCTTTACGTTAAACCAGATTTCAAAATGTAAAAACAAGCAAACAAAAGTGGATGACTTCAAGCATATTTAAAATTCTGAAGAAGACAGTTTGAATGTAACATTAATAGTTTAGTCATACGTTAAGAAGCTATGCTATATGCTATACTATGTGCACTCACATGCTGTGAATGTCATAGCTAGTAATGAAAAGGAGGCCATGAATTTGAAAGAGAACAAGAGGAGTGGATGGAAGGGTTTGGAGGGCAAAAAAGGAAGGGAAAATGATGCAATTATAACCTCAGAAAAAGAAAAGTAATAATTTTCTTTAAATTAAGGAGTTGGAAAGATGGTTCCGTGGTTAAGAGCACTGGCTGCTCTTTTAGAGGACCCAGTTTGATTTCCAGCCTCACTTACTGGCTCGCAACCATCTGTCGCTCCGATTTTAGGGGATTCAACACACTTTTCCAGTCTCTGCAGAAACTCCACACTCATGGAGAATATGACAAATGGGCACACACATAAATACTTAAAAAAAAATTAAACCAGGGTGCTGTAGTGAACACTTGTAATTCTAGCACTCTGAGCCCGAAGCAGGGAGATTAGAAGTTCAAGCTTTGAATTAATTAATTACTTAATTAAAAAGTAGAAAGAGTGTATTGATTGGGAGTATTGATTACTTAATCTATTTCTGTACCTTAGGCATCTTGGATGTGTAAAGATTTGTGTAGCTAAAAAAATGCAGCCAAGTTAGGAAGTAGGACAAACAGAGCAATCACCATTGTGCTTTATTAATTTACTGGCTATATTATAAATTGAAAAGGAAGAAAATACAAATTTAGTGGTTCACTGATCTTGAAGATTTCATCATGACTAAAGCTTATTTTCCAATAAGACTATACTTACAGTTTAACTTATTATTAGTGTATCCAAAGTAGAGATGGTATAAATAAGAAAAATCCATAGTGGTCCTCATACTGAACGACAAATAATGACAATTTATGTAGTTATCATTGTCCGAGTGACTTGGGATCCTGACCTCTAATTTTAGATAATTTGAAGTTAATGTTTCTCATTCAAATACATAAATCTTGGGATCTTAATCTCAGGAAACTTTTTTAACTTATTTATTGAGATAGGGTCTCACTGTTTTGCTCAAGGGTTCTCTTGCCTCAGCCTCCCAAGTGTCTGGGACTAGTCACATGAGTCACTGCATCTGGTTTCAGAAAGCATTTAGTGCTCACTTTAAAATAAATCCAAACGCTGGAGGAAAAGTTTCTGATGCTATGTAATGTCAACACAGAACAAATATTACTCATGTGATCGGAATTGGCTTCATTCTAGGAAATTCATTTTTCTTTAATAGATACCCTTTGATGTACAGTGCGCGCACACGCACACACATGCATACACATACACACACACACACACACACGGGGGGGGGAGAAACATGAAATCTTTAGTGTTACCGATCTAAACGGACATCAGTGTGTACATTGCTTATTACTACCACAAACTTCGTGTTTATTGATTAAAAGAATGCATTGTATTGACCTCAAAATTCAACACCGGAACACTAACTGTTTTTGAAAACAGGCTCGTGTGCAGGATAGAATATCTCTGTGTGGACGCGAGGGTAACTGCAGTTCAGGTACCAAGGAAGTTAACCAGCTGGGTTTATCTGGGCTCTCGCAGTGCACTTAACAAAAGGCTGAAGTAGTTTCCATTTTAGTAATTTAGATGTAAATTTTGTAATAAGTTGTAGGGTTACTTTCCCAGGCTCCTGAAATTACTTTCTGACCCCTATTTTATGAAAAAAAAAAAACAAAAAAAAAACCCCAAGAAAACCCATATAATTCCTTCCAGAAGAAAACCTTTTAAATTAAAAGGTTTAATTTTAATTTAAAATTTGCTTGCAGGGGCCAGATTTAGGTTCCATTTGCTGCGATATCTTTTACATGGCCTGTTTATTTGGTGTGTGTGGGTGCTACATGCCATCTGATGGATGTGGTGCTAAGAGGACAGTTTGTGAAAGTCAGTTACGTTTTCACCATGTAGGTCCTCAAGAGTGACCTCAGGGAATCAGGCTCAGCAACACAAGGGCCTTTACTTGTTGACTTCTTTTACCTGCACCAATGTCTTTTTATTTTTTAAGAATAAAGGTTTGGTTTTTGTTTTTTGAAACAGGAACTCACATCTTAGCCCAAGCTGCCCTGAGACTTCCTATGTAGCCCATGATAGTCTCAAACCCATGGTAATTCTCCCGGTTTAGCCTTCCAAATCCTGGGAGTACAGGTATGAACAACCTTGATATCTTTTCAGTTAAGGTTTCATTAACACAAGCGTCCTTTTCAGACACAAACTATTAGTAATCAGATGTAAGCTAGAGGCTTGGACTCCAGCAAGAATAAAAGCATTTAGGCTCACCAATATAGTATACAGGAAGAGGTATGACCAGCTTCATAGACTATTTGGGCTCACCAAAATAAGACTTTAGTGGGACAGACTGTCTCGTCTTGGTGTCATTTATATTTCAGAGACAAGAAATCCAAAATCATTTTTAAAAATGTGAGCTTCTCAGCCAGGCATGGTGGTGATGTACGCCTTTAATTCTAGTGCTCAGGAGACAGAAGTACGTGGATCTCTGAGTTCAAGGCCAGCCAAAGCTATAAGTAAGACCCTGTCTCAAAAACAAACAACAAAATCAGCTTCTCACATGTTAGACAAGTGTTAATATTCAGCAAGCCCTAGAAGAGCTATGTGGTGGCTGTAAAGGTTGCTCAGTGGTTAGAGGGCATACTGCTTTATTGGAGGCCCAGAAGGCAGATTCATTCCACCACCCATACCGGGCAGCTCACAAACACCTATAAGTCCAGCTCCAAGGGATCCGACGCCCACTTCTGGACCTTGCAGGCATCCATATATATACACACCTACACCCAGAGACATACATACGCATAATTTCTTTCATCTAGAAGAGACAGGTGATCTCCCAGAAGAAGAGCAACAAATTGTGATTAGTCACAATTTCTAGAACGCGCAGATCAGTCAGTAAATAAAATGGTTATAAATGGCAAAGGCCCAGCTGCTTCGCAAGATTTACTACACTCACCCGTCTCCAGAATACGGAGTGAGGAGACAGCGAGAAAGCCGACCGTGCATATTTGCAAGGACTATTCAAGGAAGCGTTCAGAATGCATAGTTCTTGAAAGTCATCCCTTGTCAAGAAAAATCCATGTAACAAAATTTCAGAAGCAATAAAGTCAGCTGTTAGGAAGATTTGTCTTTTCAGTCAGATTCGTTTGTTCTGCCCCTGGACTACTCTGAACATGAGCAGGTGGACAGTGAGGTGCTTCGTGGATAGCATTTGTCAGTGATGTGACACCTGCAAACTTCGTACAAAAACGAGAGGAAGAAATTACTAATTCTTTTGCTGGTGTCAGGGTGGCCAAGTAGAAGTGTTGCTGCCTGGGTTTCCTCTGAGCAGCCACTGGCTGAGTTCTGATGGGATATGCAGGACAATGTGCAGAGTGCCTCAGGACATGGACCAATCCCTGAATACGATGCCAGGTTTTACCATATCCTCCTGAGCTCTGGGGCCTTTGAACATGCCCTTCCCGCTGCCTGGAGTGTATGCTCCCTCTTCCTTTCTCTGCCTAGCTCACCTGGCCCTCCCCGCATAGGTTAGCACCCCAGCACTGCATACTACCTTTATTTGTGCTCCCGGAAGTCCCAGCCTGGATTTTTCCTTCAGAAACATTGTTGACACTGAATAACGGCCCCTTGTTTCTTTTCCTGCCTGTTCTCTCCTAACCTGGGGGCTCCGTGGGGCCAGGTCTGCCAGGCATCTGTAACCCTAAGGTGGAGTAACTTAGAAGAAATTGCTTGGATGGCTGAATGAACTACAGCTCGTTCTGTTTGCTTCTCAGCTCACTCACCTGCTCGTGGGTGACTTGTTTGTGGGACTGTCTCATGTATGTGGGCTGAGCAGGGTTTAGAATATGGCCAACAGTGGCCTTGATGCCTGGCAGAGCTTCCTCAGGAGAACAGTTTTTGAACATGTTTGGTTTGCAGCTGGACCTTCAGAAAAGCCTGTCTGGAAAGACCAAGATGAAAAAGGAGGAAATGCGTGGGAAGAGGAAAGGGACTTAGAAATATCTCTCCAAGGCAACGAGGAGCTGATGATATCTGGACCCGAGATCAGGAATCAAAGACAAAGGTCTGAGAATCTAAAAGGAGGGACGAATATTTATGGAGACCAAACAAAACCCTACTGCCACCAAAGCTCCCAGTGATGATAGTAGACAGGAAATCAAGAGAGGGTGTGAAGGACTTAGTAGGATGTCAATAAACATCTCTATCCACTGGGTTCCATTCTCTCCTAAATGAGTTTGAGATAGACTCATTCTCATAACACAGGTCTGATCTTGGGTAAGATAGAGAGGGAACGAGTCTGTTTTATCAGAGCGGGAAGAGAGTTAGCAGACATCCCGAAAGAGGTAGGCAGATACTCCAGCATAATCTAAGATCCAAAGGCAAGAAAGATACTAAGAACTGATTCAAGAAGTCAGTGTTGCCTATCTAGTAGGGAAGCTAGCCAGAATACAGCCGTTAGAAAGCTCCACACCACTCATTCTTAAGAAGCAGCGGGCTCACTAGCAGGGAAACGGCGCAGCTAAGAGTATTTTAAAGATGTCTGTGATCCCCAGTACACAGCTAAGTTCCTTACTATGACTCTCAATACATGTCATGCCAGCCTCATCTCCTGTGGTGATTAATCAGGCTGTTATGGTCCCCTTCTGTGGACCCAGATGAATCTAGAAAAAGAACAATCCCGCTTGCTTCTCTGTGTACCTGTAAATTCTACCTAGCAAGGCAGCAGTGGCCATTCTCCAGGAGAAAGGCAACAAGAGCTCCCTTCCTCCTCTGCCCTGTCTGTCTCTTCTGGTCTGCGCTCCCCAGAACCCTATCCTTCCTCCGTCTGAATTGGAATGTTTGAGCTCTTCCTCGAGATGTACGATTCCAGCTTCACTGATCTAGGCTGGTCTAGTCATATAAGACTTGGCTTAGGACTATCTCCAGGAATGGGCCCTCCCGTCCTCTGCACAGGCGCCACTCTGAGGTTTCTCAGACAGGGACGTTACCTCCTCGGCCCTCACTGGCAGCCGGCTTCACTTGGATCGGACGATTCATCTGAAAGACACGGGACCAACACACCCATTTAGCATGACTGCCTGGTCCCAAGGCCTCATCTTTCTTCCCAGTGAGCTCCTCGGGCTCTGAGCCCCAGTGCCCTTTGCACACTGCACCCCTCCGTTCCCACTGGGATTATAGATTCTCTCCAAGATTCCTTCCTTAAACCCAGGTATTTAGAAAGTGCTGGAACCTGAAGAGCTGGGTGGCAGGAAGCTCAGTAGCAAGCAGGGAGTGGATACAGTGGGCAAAGACATTCTTCTGTCAGACTCAGGGTGACTCCGTGTGGCGCCTGTTTCCTCAGGCTCCTGGACTTACATAAAGGCTTTGAGTGAGTGGAAATGGGTGGGAGGGTATAATTGCTATAGCACATTTGTGGTTATGTCTAAAACTGAGAATATAGCTGTGTGTAATTTAGATTAAACAGTCTGGGACTCAGACTTAGTGCTATATACCCCTAACTCTGCCATTTCCTGGTTGTATGATTTTAAGTAAGCCACTGTCTCTCAGATTCAGTGTACTAATCAGGGACGACATTTCCCACTGCCTGTGGCCTCACAGTCTCTGCACCCCTTCCATCCGTGCTGGCGCCCCTTTCACTGACAGTGCTAGGGTCCTCTAGGCGCCATCTTCTTCCTGCTCATCTCTCTTCCAATTTCTCTCGGATCGCCTCACCCACACCCACGGCCTCAGCCTCAGCAGCTACCCAGGGATGACTCAGACCTCTGCGTCTCCAGCCCACTCTCTCTCCTGAGCCTCAGACCATGTTCCCAGCTGCTCGCTGGGCATCGTGGTTTGAAAGGCCCACTGGTACTTCTCACTCGACACAGCAGAGCCCGAGCTCATCTCCCCAAACTCGCCTCCATCACTCAGGTTATAGAAAACAACTAGAAAGCAACTTAACTTTTCCCCTCCAACCCTTCCCTCCTCCGGCCAGATTCACCTTTTAATTCAAGGGTTCCCTGATTAGACATGGTTAGAAATCACCTGGGAACCATCTTAGATCCTTAAAGTGGGGGACTGTATAAACCTGGAAAAGCTCCTAGGTGATTTAATATATACCCCCACCTTCCCATCCCCCAACCACCCTAAGTGAATTCATGATTGAATGCCCATCTCACCTTCCTCTCTCATAGGTGTTGTGGGGATCACATGAGGTAATGGGGGTGCAGAAGGTCTTAGTAAACTGCCAAGAGCTGGGTGCGTGGGATGTGAGGGATTGATGTTGGGGCAGACAGCTGAGTGCCGGGAGGAAGGGACAGCGGCCTTCCTGTTCCTGGGGGAAGGGGTAACTGATGCCCATCTGGCCTGAGAAGGTGATGATCTGACCCCTCCCCTCAGGAAACGTACTGTTTTTGCACCAATCAGGGGCCACTCCATCCCTTCCAATGTGCTCGTTGCCGAGACAACAGGCAGCTTCCTGTTACCATAGCCACAAGTGCTACCCAGTAACCATGGTAACACCCTGGCAGTCACAGCTGAGCAATTTCTTTGGATCAAATTTTGGGGTGGGAGGGGTGAGGAAGACTCATTTAAAAAAAAAAAAAGAAAGAAAGAAAAAGAAAGGAAAACAGTCCAAGCCTGAACCGTTGTAATCCTCCCTCCCACCCGGCTCTGACACACCCACCCTCTGGTAGTGGAGCACCTGCAGTGTACCAGGCTGTGGGTGGGGGCCGAGACACCGACAGGACTCAGGTTGTAGTCTAGAGGGGATGACAGATCAATCCAAGCAGATCAGGGCGAGCTGGACAGGTCTGGACTGGCCTGGACCAGGGACCAGGAGGACAGGACCAGTCCCTAGGCATGGCCACCTGTGAGTGTGGAGGAGAAACCAAGAGACAGAGCTATGGAGAGCAGAGACATGGGAGAGATGAAGAAACACAGCAAGACAGAAATTATGGGAGAAAGTAAGAGACAGACCTAGAAAAGGGCAAAGAAAGAGAATTACTGGTGAGAATGGATAGGAAAGGAAGGGACAGAAAGCAGGTTGGGGGAGCAAGGCAAGCCTGGCAGGAGGAAGGACAGGGCAGAAGCCCGGGCTGGGGAGGCACTGAGAGTGAGCAAAACCATCATTATTTTATTAGTTCTTAAATAGAACCTGAGGATTTTTCTCTGGAGCCTAGAGTGACGAGCGCATGTGACAGCAGCGGTTTCCATGGTAGCTCCTGGCTGGGTTTCCTGGGAGATAGTACTCATTGGTGCTCTGGGGGACGCTCCTTTCCCTCCTCCCAACCACCTGACCTTTTGACGGAGAGTGTATATTAGATGGTACATATGAAATCCTACGTGGGCTCACCAGGGTCTGGTCCTCAGAGACTCGAGGACTAGGCCTTCTGTCAGTCGGGCAGTGCTAATATTTTTGAGCTCTGGGATGAGCCCCAGTGATGCTTAGATGGAGACTCCCTTCATGGGCTCACAGAAAAGATAAGGCCCCCATTCCTGAGAACCAGTCAGGGGCCAAGCCTTCCCCTCGGACTCTATACATAAGTCTTCAAATCTCTAACCATTCCAGGAGGTAGTGCATGTCTGTAACATGTCCCCAAGTTACAGATGAGAAAACGGAGGTCCAGGGAGAGCAACACATTTGTCTAGGACAGTGAGAGAGAGAATGAGAGCAAACGAGAAAAGCTCGTTTGGTGGGTACTCTGGGGTTCACAACAGGTCTGCCTGATGGTAAAGTTTGTGATTGTTGCATCCTATCGCACAGCTCCATTTACTTATTTGCTTGTTTGTTTGTTTGTTTTTAAGATAGAGGTTTACTATATGGGCTGTCCTTAGAACTTGCTAATAGCCTAAGCTAGCCTCAAACTCATGATCCTCCTGCCTTAGCCTACTGACTGCTGGGTGGTACATAGCATCATGCCAGCTAAAATCCACTGTGCGTGCTTGTCCATGTGTATGTAAGTGTGTGTGTGTGTCTGTGTGTGTCTGTGTGTGTCTGTGTGTGTCTGTGTGTGTCTGTGTGTGTGTGTTTGAAAGTCTGAGTTGATTTAGTTGTATTTTAGGTGTTTAGGTGTTTTGTCTACATGTATATCTGTGTATCATGTATGTGCATGGTGTATACAGAGACTAGAAGAGGGTACCAGATCTTTTGGAACTGTTGTCACAGATGGTTGTAAACATCCATGTTGATGTCGGGAATGGAATCTGGGTACTCTGGAAGAGCAGCCAGTGCTTTTTACCAAGCACTCTCTCTATTTTTTTCAGTTCCTGTCTCTTACTCAACCTGGAGTTCTCTGATTCAAGCAGAATGGCTGGCCAGCAAACCAAGGGATTTCCTGCCATGGTGGGATTACAGGAATGAATCATCGCTGTTGGCTCTGTATGTGGGTTCTGGGAGATCAAACTCAAGTCCCCATGTTTGCACAGCAAGTAGCTTACTGACTGAACCATCTCTGGCACTCAACTCCATTCTTAAGACATGAATACAGGGGCTGGAGAGATGACTCAGAGGTTGAGAGCACTGAATGCTCTTCCAGAGGCCCTGAATTCAAATCCCAGCAACCACATGGTGGCTCACAACCATCTATAATGGAATCTGATGCCCTCTTCTGGTGTGGGTGTGTCTGAAGACAGCTACTGTGTGTGTGTGTGTGTGTCTGTGTGTGTGTGTGTGCGTGTGTGTGTGTGTGAACGCAAATGAGACACTGAGGTACCAAGGCCTTGTTGACACGGCAAGGTGAAGAGTTATGAGTGAGGGAGGCCGGCTGCAGCTCAAGAGGCTGACCAGGAAACAATCCACTGAGGCACTGTTTGACTTGAGCCTCATAGGTCAGAGTGAGTAGTGTTAATGGGAGAGCAAGGCTGGCTCTCTGTTCTGAACACCTACAGTACAGACAGAGATCATCGAGTCTGAGAAGCCAGGGCTCAGCTTCTGAAGGCCAAGCTGCTTGTGAGACAGATGTGAACTTAAATCCTAGTTCATCGATGGCCACTTCTAAGGTCTTTGAGTCTCAGAATCCGCACTCATAAGAGGGAAAACCATGTCCTATACTTTGGGGCTATGGTGAAATTCGCAATAGCCAGATCTTAGTAGGAATACATGGCAGGCTTTGTTCATCTTTCTGTGGACCTCTTTTTAAATTTTTGTTTGTTTTGGTGAAAGGGGGTGAAACAGAAAGTCAGGAAGGGGCCAGACCAGGGCAGGTTGTACATGCATGTCAAGGATTTGATCTGGCTATATTTCAAACGCTATAAGGATCCAGACAGGTATTTTAAAAGGAGGAGAGGGTGTGGCCCAGTCTGTTTGCTCTTAGAATGCATCCCATAAGTTGTCCTGGTGCAGAGAGAGGAGTTGGGTGAGAAGAGGCAGGAGGGTCAGTGGTGCAGGTGGGAGGTGAGAGAGACTTGAACCATTGTAAAAGGAAATGGACAGACCCAAAAGATGTTCAGGACCAATGAACTGATTACAGCCTTGTGGAGAGTGAGGCCGAGTGAAAAGAGGACACACGGGCCGACTGTCAGGTTTCTGGCTCAGGAATTGGGAGAGTACTGCTTCCCAGGCTCTGAGCCTCAGTCCCACAAGGCAGGCATTATGGGGAACATCTGAGGTTTAGGTGGGCTGCTCATGGCTGGAGGAGAAAGCTCTTGAGAGCTACTGGGCAACCCTGCTTGTTTTAGTCCTGCTGTAAGTAGGGGACAAAGCTGGGGTGCACTTAGGAGAAAGGGGCACTGACTCCTCAACCACAAACTTGGCATGGGATTTGAGGTGAGCCCTTGCCTTGGCTGATTGCCTGCTTCCTGAAGAGTTTTCCAAGCCCATGTCTGTCAGGGCTGTGAAGGGGAAATCAGCCTTGAAAACATGAGAGAGAAAAGAGCAACCCTACTGCAGGAAGCAGGGGGAGGAGGCTCAGAGGCAACAGGACCTGCACAAGGCCCGGTCCTGTTGACCCAGTAAGTGACTTCTCTGACAGACTTCTAAAACACCCGTCTCAGGGCTATCTGCTGTTCTGTGCTGATTCTATCCCTCGCCCAGCATCCCCTCCCCATAGGAAGAGGGTTTATCAGTATTCTCCTGAGAAGGACTGTTGGCTGAGGGGCATGAGGGGCATACGTCAGCATCGTCATTTTCAACACTTGATTCTACCACACTTCTAACCCAGCTCACTCTCAGATCCCATGAGCCTCCGGAGCCCGTGTGCATGCCATCAACCCATCCTTTCCCTCTCTGTGCCTGCACCGTCCCCGCTCCTGCCCAGCATGCATCGAAGTGGCATTGTCCTATCCCTCCACTGTCGCTCCCTCTTCAGCTCAGTCTTCACACTGTAGCCAGAGTGACCTTTAAAGCTTCATCCCTAACTCTTCCTAAATCCACCCATGACTGACTGTCAGAACCTGTGTGATCCGTCCCCTCTGGTCCCAACACGCACAGTGCTCTCCACTCACACACAGCCGTGGCCATCTTTGCTGGGGGACATCTTCCCATCCGTTCTCACATTATCCTCAGAATTTCTGAAGTGGTCTTTGGCTTTTAGGTTTCCAGACCCTCAGATATGAAGAAAGCATATGATAGCATCTTTTCTGAGACGTCCCTCCTTTCTCCCCACTCCTGAGGGAGGGGTACATGCCTTGGTGTAACTCCAGCGGGGTACAGTGGATTGCATATGAACTGGAAGCTTCCTGAGGGCATAGCTTGGTCCTTAGAATGTAGCTAGATTTAACTCCTACTTGCTCTCCTCTCCCAACGACTTGTGCAAGCAAACACATGCCTCAATTTGGGTACTGGCCTCCTCCGTAATCTCTGAAGGGGCAGATTCCTCCAAAGAAGTGAGGTCATGGACAGGGAGATAGACCAACCTCCTAATCCCAGAAATGGGAATGGATTTGGCCTCATTTTCTTCTGGTGGATTCTAGAACCAGAGTGAGGCTCAAAGAAACAGCAGTACAGTAGCGACATCAGGAAAAGGCTTCAGGAATTGGGAGCCAGGTGGGCCAGATGGCTGCAGTTTGAAGGAAGTGCTGAGTAGGGAGCCAAGCTTCAATAGATGGCAGAGACTGGCAGTGGGTAAACGGTGGTGGGGGGCTCTGAGAGGAGATTTCACTCCAGAACAGTCTGTGCTATTTCCCGTGAATATCCAGGGGTTCTTTTTGTGGATTCGCTCAACCTTTACAGGCCCGCCAGATTCCAGCAAAGCTGCAGAAAGAAGTCTTACCCCTGCTTCTCCAGCAGGTGGCGGCTACGCCCAGGACTCAGTACCTGCAGAAAGCTAGGCGCCTGCCTGTTCCACTCTGGCGAGAAAGTCGCTGCTGCCCCTGGCAAGCGCAGAGGAAAGATTGATGGCATGGATGTTGCCGGGGCTAGCCAACAGTGCCATTGATTTTCATTTAGGAGGATAATTAAATATTAATTTTCACTTTGTTAAGTTGAGAAGGGGGAATAAAGCCAATGTTGGCAGTAACAGAGGAAGCCAGGCCACACTGGAGGTCTGCAGATGGAAGGAGGGTAGAGGGCAGAAGTCCTCACTTGCCATACTCTCCAGAAACTAAGAGCCCCGTCTGCTACCATGTTTGCTCATGAAATAGTGGAGCAATTAAATGAGTAGACTAACTGGGCTTAATGCCGTAAACTTGGGCAGTTCACTTTAAGACTCAGTCTTCTTATCTGTAAGGTGGGGGTACCAAATCAATACCTTCTTCATGAAGGATTAAATGACTTGGCACATGTAAAACGCCATGAACATCAGAGCTGGTGACTGTTGGTCATTACCTTTTTGCTCTTCTCCTTTAGAAATCCTTCCAGGTTTCTAGAGCTTTGCCATCCTTTCCCATTCTTATAAAACCCCACAGGCACGGGAAGTCTTTTTCCCCCAGGGCTTTCCAGGTAAAGTCCAAATCTCCAAATCTTGCACTCCCCCCCTTCAACTGTAGCCCTCCATAGGAATCTGCCCCCGTCTGGCCCAGGCTCTCTTGGATCCTCCCCTGTGGGCCCGCTTCACACCCGCTGTTCCTTCCTGCTCTGAATTTTTACCACCCCGTTGCCTGCACGGGTGCTCCAGCTTGTCCGAGCTCGCAGCAGGAGTCGTTTGCTCCCACGGTTAGATGAACGAGGCTTTCTACAACGGCTCCTACTAGCGCTACCCCTTCACTTACTGCTGCTACTACCACCCGCCGGCCCATACTGCGGGCTCACTTTCTGCTACGTATTTCACACGCCTAAGCTCGTCCCCATGAACTCAGTCTTGTAGCTGAAGAAACTCAGGCGTTTTATCTTATGTTCTGAGACAGGGTCTCAACTTGGAACTCGATATGTAGACCAGGTTGGACTCAGAGTTTCAGAGCTCTGCCTGCTTCTGCCTCCGAAGTGCTGGCTGGTATTAAAGGTGTGCCCAGCAAAGCTCAGGTTTTAGACTTGCCCAGGGTCACAGAGTCAGTGAGTTCCTGTAAAGTTCCAACTCATAAAACAAAGCCAAAAAGGGTACCTGCTTCTTCCTCTAATTGATCTTATTCTTGACATCTGGGACCATCTACAGAAAATCAAGTCCTTCGTCGGGGTCTTAAGGCAGCAGTCATAGTTACTGGGACTTTCCTTACTGCAGCCTGATGAGCTAAGTTCTCAGTACAGCCCACTCCCTACAGAGGAGAAAACTGAAGCTTGAATTGAAGGAATTGCAGAAGAGACATAGGTGATAGCTAAGTCTGAAAGGCTAAAGCCAAGTATCTTTAATTATCGTGTTATGATGCCTTTCTATTAGAATCCCACTAAACCCTCCCTTCCCCAGATCTACATCTGCAGTTTATTTGAACACATCTCAGGGTCCATTTGGTGTCTTTGTGTCTTTATTCTATCCTGGTCTCTTTCTAGACTGATGATTTTCTTAAGTCTAAAATGAACATTGTCCCAGACTTTGCCTACCCATGACAGTGGAATGTCTCTTTTTCTAGACCAACGCTTCTCAGATAGGAGAAAATGAGGCCGGGAGCCATGGTTTTCTCTTGGCAACCCATGCTCCATCCTAATTGGCCCACCACATGGATGGTAGGCTCCAACTTTCCTTTGCTTGTGACCATCCATTAATTGAGACCAGATCATAAAATTCTGAGTGCCTATAAAATTGAGATGTCTCCTTTAATTTTAGTTATGTTTTATCATATGGAGTGAAGACAATTTTGATAAGTCAGGGTACCCCAAAAGGATTACAAGAAAAAGACCACAGGAAAGTCCCATCCAGGAGCACAAGGTTGGAGAACACATGCAACTACATACATGCTCACAGGAGCGACAACAATACCTGAAACCACGATTTTAGTCAAAGTGGAAAAATTCTAACCCAACCCACAATGTCGATGTCTCTTGTTAAAAGATAGGTTGAAACCTATCTTGAGACACCCCCCCCCATTTTTGAGCCAGAAGACTGAATATAATACAAGACTTGACTTGTTCAAGGAACACACATACATAAACCCTTTCGTCAGTAGATAACCTTGTTTCTAGCTGCTGGTGCCAACTCCCCATATGGTGATTTGACGTTTGTAGAGCAGTAGAGCATTGCCTCAAGCTTGAGGTAATTTTCACCCATCCCACCCCCGACCTTGGTTGACTTACCCCTGGCAGGGTCTTCTGCTCGTGCAGGGCACTCTGGGCTTTGAGAGCAGAGTCTCGGGCGCAGTAGGTGAGGAAGGCACAGCCTGAGGAGGAAGAGCTTGGCTCAGGGACTTTTCTGAAACCCCCTAAACATTCTTTTTTGGTAAGATCCAAGTAAGTTAACAAACTTGGGGTCACTATCCTGTAAACATGAATACTGCCTGGGAAGTGTTCTGATGGAAAGTCCATGTCCCATGTCCCAACCCATGTCCCCATGTCCCAACCCATGTCCCATGTCCCAACCCATGTCCCCTGTCCCAACCCATGTCCCATGTCCCAACCCATGTCCCATGTCCCAACCCATGTCCCATGTCCCAACCCATGTCCCCAAACCCAAACCCATGTCCCATGTCCCAACCCATGTCCCATGTCCCAACCCATGTCCCATGTCCCAACCCATGTCCCATGTCCCAACCCATGTCCCATGTCCCAACCCATGTCCCATGTCCCAACCCATGTCCCATGTCCCAACCCATGTCCAAAACCTATGTCCCATGTCCCAACCCCATGTCCCAAACCCAAACCTATGTCCCATGTCCCAACCCATGTCCCTATGTCCCAACCCAATGTCCCAACCCCATGTCCCATGTCCCAACCCCATGTCCCATGTCCCAACCCATGTCCCATGTCCCAACCCATGTCCCATGTCCCAACCCATGTCCTATGTCCCAACCTATGTCCCATGTCCCAACCCATGTCCTATGTCCCAACCCATGTCCCAGGGCTCCGCTCCCTCTCATTTTCTCCTGGCCAAGAAATCATCCGTACATCTGGGCTCATTCAGTCCCAGAGCACAGCGCCGCTCCCCACTCCCTCCATAAGTCCTGTCAGGGTTAAACTTCCCTCAGTGGCTTTGCCCTTTGATACAATGCGGTACCCTGCCCCTCTCCAACACCCATCTATTTTAGACATAGTCTCCAAGGACCAGCCTCAATTCCTTCCCAGTCCAGCTCCAAGTGGCAGGAAAAAAAGTGTGTGTGTGTGGGGTGGTGGTGAAAGGTTGAAGGCCAACTACTTCCTGATACTTCCTTTCCTAAGCTTGGAGCTGAGTGAGGCTTGGTTCAGGTTTAAGGGCTTTTTGTAAGTAGGAAATTCCAGAAACTCCATAATCCTATTCAAGACCTTGGTCTTTCATGACAGGGCCTCTTAAAGGGTTATTTGTGACTCAGCCTGGACTCCTGCAGGGTTTACTATCCCACTGTGTCAGCTTCAGAAACTGCAGTCTTCTAGAAAGCAAGCATCTCTTTTTTCCAATATTCACTGAGAATACACCATCCTAAAGATATCCAATACTTACTTATGGTTGGGCCTTATGATGGGTTAGAGATGGAGAGGTCTTGGAGATTAGATGCCGTGAGGAGCACCTGAGTCTGTCTCCAAGGAGACCCTGAGGACGGGGATGTAACTCAGTGGTAGAGTTCTTACCTAGCATGCATGAGGTTCAAATAATGGTGATGATAAAACAGAAGACATGAGTTCTCAAGAACAGGAACCGTGAGTCCTTTAGAACCAGGTGAGGAGTGTGGCTGTTTCGTTTGGGAGGAATGAAAATTGAGCCAAAAAGTGGTGTGTTGGAGAAACGGATAGGAGAAGGCTAGTATAGGAGATGTTTTGAAAGTATGAGCAGAGTGGCTAGTGAGGAATGCAGGCGTTGGGTTACAGGTAGCCTTAAAGACTTCAAATAAATTTTGTCCTCTTTCCTAAGAGCAATGGAGAAGCCACTAGAGGGTGTTCACTAGGGATGCGACATGATAAGATCTGTATTTTCAAAACGGACCTCTCGAGTAGAGGAAGGAGAAGGAGCAAAGGAAGGGCACGTGCATGTGGGAAGCCATTCCAAGCTGGTGCAGCTTTCCACTTAGAGAGCAGGCTAGGAAAGCGAGTGGGGAGTGTTTTATTTTATTTTTTCAGTAGCATCTTCTATAGACCTGCCTCCTAAAGATGGATGGATTGCCTACTGTTTATTGAGAATTCCTAGACAGAATCTTGTCCTATCAATAAGGCAACAGAAGCCAGACATTGTGTCAGTCACAGTTTTGGGATCTTTGAACTCCCAGGCTAGGGTTGTTTTCAAAGCACTGTGGCAGTCTCCCTCAGGACTCAGCTGTCAGAATGAGAATGAGTCACTCTGGCGTTCAGACATCGTGGTTGCTGGGAAGAGTGGGGATCCTGACGTAGAGACCCTCCAAGTTGCTCCATATCTCACAAGGCAACATCCACTCTGGGGAGGTGTAAAGTGTTTGAAGGACTAAATCACTGAACCCCGAGTTTCACATACATTACTGTTCTGCCACTAAACCATAATATGTCCTCAGACTGGAAGGGAGCTTTCTAAAAGACTTAGGGAGTCCAGGTGCTATAGAACCCATGGAGATTGCTTGGGTTAGAGGGTGAAAGACTGGAAGATACACAGAAAGTGTGGCTGCCTGGGCAGATGAGTAGGGGATGAACAGGAGGGATTAGCACTAACTGGGAAAGGAAACCGGGTGAGGGAACAGTTCAGGCACCCAGTATTTGAGTGAGGATTGCAGCGATTCCACATACCTGCTTTAGTCTACAGATCACCTGCAAAGACGAGGTTTATGTTTGCTCACTGAACTCACTGTCTAGAAAAAATGCCACAAGTGACTAGGCAGGAAGACAGCCCAGGGGGTTGGGCTGCATTATAGGAAGTCTGGATGATGTGGCCTTGTCCTTATGGGACTTTAACGTAACCACACCCCAAAAGGTGGAAGATGTACCCCTACTCGAATGGCTTAGCTCTTTCACAGACATTTTCTCAAAGTCCTCTACTTTAGTATTCCAAGGAATGCCCTGGGATCTCCCAGCTAGAAAAAGATATCAGTCTGGCGCTAGCTCACAGGCCTTCAGAATGAACCTGCCCTCCAAGACCTGTTATTTCTCTCTTAGGAAGATTATGGAGGATGGTTGGTAACCCTTCCCCCACAAAAATCCCGAAACCACATTATTTCCCAGTAGGGAAATAAAGATGTGTCTCCTCAAATTATTATTATATGGCTCTGGCTCTTATTCCAGCTCGGCCTGGACAGACTTTCTGCATGTAAACAAGTCTCCTCCCTTCTCTACAGGAAGAAAGGGGTGTGGCTGGACAGGACCATGGTGCCTCTGTCTTCCTAGGAAGGGCAATGAGAAGAGTCTCCATCCCCTTCTTCCTCATTTAGATCGACCCACCCTGAGAGTGCTCTGGTCTGGGACTGGCTGGCAAAGAAAGGAAAACAGGAGGCCATCAAGAGGATTGAGAGGAAGCGGAGATACACAGGAGTGGGGATTGTAAGGGGGAAAAGTATATTCATGCAGGGGAAACCCAAAGATGAAGGGTATACAGCAGGTGGATGTTCCCATCTGAGGTTGGGATTCTGGATTCAAATCAGAAGCAGTAAAAAGCATTGGGTTCTGGGAAAATGTATAGAATATTGGGTTATTGTCAAATGTGAGAAGGCATTTATCTCTGAGAGCCTCCTGGGGGTGGAGTGAATTGGACTGTATAGATTAGGTCTGAATTCTGAAGAGGAGAATTTGGGTATGGGGTATTTAAGGCTGTCAGATTCAAAAGTTAAATGGGAGCCCTAGGGGTTGGTTTGCGGTTGGAGGCCAGAAGGAGGAGTGCAAATCCAAGATGTGTGAGCGATGAGGCCTGAGTAAGGTGGCGAGAGAGAGAGAGAGAGAGAGAGAGAGAGAGAGAGAGAGAGAGAGAGAGAGAGAGAACGAACCATGGGTCCAGGGGTCAGGAGACCAGGTATTCCAGAGCTGGAAGGTAGAATAAGTTTCCAAATTCCAGGGTTTGGGGTGTCTGATGGAAGGGATGGTGACCAGGTCCAGCAGGGAGGTGGGAATGGCTGGGATGTGAGAAGTGACAAGGGATTTAGAGGTTAGAGTGATGAACGTGTTAGGGAACCGGAGTGAAGCTCAGAAGGATGCTACAGAGAAAATTCTGGTTCTGGGGCTCTGTGGCCTGGGGAGGGAGCAGAACTGAGGTGGGGCAGGTCCTGAACTGGACTCAAGCTGGGGTTGGGCCTGCGTTTGGGGCCGGAGTTGGGTTGGGCTGCGTTCTAATTGGATTGGGGCTGGGCTGGGCTGGGCTGGGCTGACCCCGCGCACCTTTGTGGAGGCCGGTGAGCCGGTCCTTCAGTACCGTCAGCTCGTAGATGCGGCCGAACTCCTCGAACAGCGGCTTGAGGTCCTGCTCGTCCAAGCCCCGCGGGATCTGCCCCACGAAGAGCTTGATGGCGTCGTGGTCCTTCATGGGCACCGCGGGACCTGGGTTCAGCCCGCTCATGCGGACGCCGCTGTCCGCGGTGCTGAAAGCCAAGCGCGGGCCGGGGCCGGCGGGCGGCGCAGACCCTCCGGGCGCCGCGGCCATGTCCCCGCCCCGTCCGCCCTCCCGAGCGTCCCGCCTGTCCCGCCGTCCCTTCCCTGGACTGCTGGCGAGGGCCTGGGGGAGGGGGCGGGGCCCGCCTGCGAGGACGGGGGGCTGCCCAGGGGGCGGGGCCCAGACGAGAGCGAGGGGCGGGGCTGAAATGGGCGTGGTCTAGGGCGGGGCGCCGGGGTCCGGCTGGAGTCCCCCTCAGAGCTCTCCTGGCTCCCGCCCTAGCGCGCCAAGCACAGCCCCGAGCCCCAGCCCCCGAGCTTAGTGACGTCAGACAGCTAGCAGGGCGAGTCTACGCAAGTTATTTGCATAATGAGATAGCAGTGGCCAATCAGAGAGGGAGTTGGTTGAGCTGGGGCGGGGGGTGCGAGAGGGGCGGCTGGGCTCACGCGCTCCAGCTCTCCATGGCAACCGGACCCTCAGCTGCCCTGTGTGTGGAGGGTGTGCGGGCGTGGCAGTGGATGGGAAGTAGCTTCGTCATGCGTGGCGCTGTCTGCTGGAGTCGGAGACGATCCGTTCCTGCACACCTTCAGCAGCTGGACCGTTTTCTGTAGGGCAGATAGGGTTTCTACCTCTCTACCCCTACTACCGAAGCCATCCTGCCAGGATCATCGCACACCTCTACTGAATCTTCAACCTCTCCTTGCTCCTGAGCCTCAGACACTTCGTCTCTTGTATTCTAAAATAAGCCCCAAGCACTGATTCCTTCCTCAGGAAAGCGAGAGAACTTATATTATCATATTTACTCACAGCTCGTGTCTGGCCCCTCCCTATTCTGTGACTCAGGAGTGTTAGCTTCTTTTCCTGAAAAGGATGCCGTGGATCAAAGAAGTTAGGGCGTAAGGCGCCCCTAGCATTTGCAGAGTTGAGGGCAAAAGAAGAAACGGAAATTGATACTTCGGGTGTGTTAATATCTTAAAAGCTATCGGACAAATCACAGTGTTAAAAGTGTTTACCTCCCCATACCCCCTTTCACAAGCGCACATTCATAAAGATGAAGGGTTGGCGAGATGGCCAAGCATGTAAAGGCTTTTAATAAACAAGCTTGATGACTTGTGTTGGATACCCAGAACCCACATGGAAAAGCCAGGAGCAGAGCTTCGCATCTGAAATACTAGACCTTCTGTGCAACAAAGGAGGAAAAAACAGAGTCACGAGGGCCAGCTAGCAGAGGGACAGAAACAAGAGGAACCCTCCCAACATGGAATGGAAGAGTCCACTCCCGATCTCAACAAGCACGCCATGACCCATGTTTCTGCCCACACACATACACATATACACATCACACAAACATACACACGCGGGGTTGGGGATTTAGCTCAGTGGTAGAGCTCTTGCCTAGCAAGCGCAAGGCCCTGGGTTCAGTCCCCAGCTCCGAAAGAAAAGAAAAAAAAAAACATACACACGCATACCACACACATCACATACACATCACATACTCACCACACACAAATGACACACATCATACACACACACATCACACACCCCACACACACCACAGACACAGAGACACAGTAAATTTATAAACATTTGTATTATGTGTATGAATTTTGCCTGCCTGCATGTGTGTGTGTGTGTGTGTGTGTGTGTGTGTGTGTGTGTGTGTGTGTGTATGTATATATGTCTCCCTGTGGGTACTGGGAATCAAACCCAAGTCTTTTGCTGCTCTGAACTGCTGGGTCATCTCTCTAACTCCATGTTTTTGAGACATGGTCTCATGTCATTCAGGTTGGCCAATAACTCATTATGAGTTGAATGGGACCTTGAACTCCTGCTCTTTCTGCTTCTACTCCAAGTTCTGAGGTCACAGGAATGGACTCTCATGGTCATTTATGCATCCCATATTTAGTAGTTCCTTTGGGGGAACATCTACTTTTCAAAGTGTGTTTTCTTGTTGGTGGAACAGCTTTTTTTTTTTTTTTCCTGTTTCTTTTCTTTGACAGGTTCTTGTTACATAGCCCAGACTATCCTCAAAGTCAGGGTTCTTTCCTGCTACAGTGCTAGGAGTGTGCAGGTGTGTACTCTGCCCAGCCCTGAACCGATCCTTGCTAGGCAAGTAAGTACTCTTCCACTGAGGTCTACCTCCAGGCATCACGGTTACTTTTAAAGCCGGTAACTAGGGGCTGGAGAGATGGCTCAGTGGTTAAGAGTAGTGACTGCTCTTCCAGAGGTCCTGAGTTCAATTCCCAGCAACTACATGGTGGCTCACAACCATCTGTCATAGGATTGGACACCCTCTTCCGGTGTGTATGAAGACAGCTACAGTGTATACATAAAATAAATAAACCTTTAAAAAATAAATAAAGCAGGTAACTTTAAAAGTGGGCATAATTGGGTCTTTCAAATTTAAAAATGGTTTTATTTATTCTGTGACAAATTGAAAATACCTTCAAAGCTCCACTTTGTTATCTTTTGCTACCCTGTTACTGTGGACAGTCCTCTTTGTTACCTCGTGATACCTTGTTACCTACTCTGTCCCCCAGTGTCCATAAACTGCAGAGTCAGCTTGCCAATGCTCATTGTGCTACTTTGCTTTCTGTTGCCACGATGAGCACCACGATCACAGAAAACCTCTGAAGAAAAAGGTTTATTTCAACATATAACTCCAGGTCCCAAGCCGTGCATCACTGAAGGAAGTCAGAGCAGGAACTGGGGAGAATGGCATTTACTGGCTTGCTCCTGCTGCTTGCTCAAAAGCCTGTTTTGCAGCCCAAGCCCACCTGCCTAGGGATGCTGCCACCTACAGTGGGCTGGACCCTCCCACTTGACAAACATGGCCACAGAACAATCTAATGGAAGAAATGAGGTTGGAGTTTCCACTTTCCAGGTGACTCTAGTCTGTGTTAAACTAACAATCACTAAACCCATAAAAAAAAAGCTTTCTGGAACTTTGATTTGATTTGCACTGATGTAGTTCATATTGGGAGAGAAAAAATGATACAAAAAAAACCTGGTGTATCGATAAAGGCACTTGCCACCAAGCATAAGGGCCTAAATTTACTCCCACATGGTAGTGTGAGAGAACCAACTCCCACAAGTTGCCCTCTAACCTCCACTCATTTGTACTATGGCATGTACACACACATACACACACACACACACACACACACACAAATTGTTTAAAATGTTATTGTAATGATATTGAATCTTCCTTCACAAGAGAAATCACCACCTATTTGCCTCCTTTTTCATTTCTTCATTCGAGAGTGGCGGGTATATTTTTTTCTCTCTTAAACATGCCACACTATTTTTGTCCTTGTTTCTCAGTAGGTGGATGGGATGTTTCTGCTGGTTGTCTCCTGACCCCAACTCTCTGTCTTTCGTTTTCTGCAGTTTAAATATGATATGCTTAGATGAGGGTTGTTTCTAGTGTTTATGCCGTTGGGCCCTCATGGAGACTCCTGGATCTTTGATTTGTTGTCTGTCACTAATTTTGGGGAAATTCTTTGTCATTATTCCATCATTAATATTCTCTTTATGTGCCTGGGTACTTCTGATTATATGGTAGGCATTGTGTTGAGAAATATTTTTAGAAATAATTGTACATTGGGGAGGGTAGTATTTTCTTCCTCCAGAAGGAACTTATATTTGTTCTTGAAGGCACCCGGAATCTCGATCAGCTTGAGATAAATTAATTTTAGTGATTAGGAATGGTTCAAAGCTGAGCTGTGGCCTCCAGCGCAATTGATCTCTTCCCAACTCACTCTTCTATTGGGACTTCTGAGTGAAGAGTTTTTTAGGGTCCATTCGTGTGTGTGTGTGTGTGTGTGTGTGTGTGTGTGTGTGTGTGTGTGTGTGTGTGTTGTGCAATCATGTGTGTGTACACCCCTGAGTGTTCATGCAGAGGCCAAGAGAAGATATCGTGACCTGCTCGCTCCTTAATCCCTTGAGACAGGTCTCTCATTGATTCTGGATGTATAGTGGGAGCAAGCAAGTCCAGTGATTCCCTTGTCTCTGAATCCCCCCTAGTCCTAGGATTATAACCATGTGTACAGCCATAATTAGCCTTTAAAAACAAACACATGAGGATGCTGGGGGCTGAAACCTGGGTCCTCATGTTTGTACAGCAAGCACTTCTAGCCACTGAGGTATCTATCTCTCCAGCTCCAGAGAACTTTTTGTGATCCTTAGAGCACAGCTTTGAATTCCCATCCCAGTGACGTTATCCAAAGTGTTTTCCAGAAAACACTTAATCCAGCATTGGCAGTTGTGCCCATGGTGGAACATTGTCTCAAACGCTAGGCTTTCAGTGCTGAATCGAAGTCTTTCTCAGATCTCATCTCATCCATGACTTACAGTGTTTGATCTCTCTAGTGTTTCCAAGCCTTTCTCATCATCTCCAGGGGGAAAACCTGTTCCCAGTTACCCACTCTAGCATCAGGACAAATAATAGGCTTCAGGAGGGGTTGTTTGGTTTTGGTTTGGTTTGGGGGAAGTGGTTTCTCTGTGTAGTCCTGGCCTGGCCTGGAACTCACTCTGCAGACCAAGCTGGTCTCTAACTCAGAGATCCATCTGTCTCTTCCCACAGGCTGGGATTAAAGGCGTGCTCCATGGTATGGAATTTTTAAATTCTCCTCTTACTTCAGTGAAGATGTAATTGCAACCTTGTTGTTTTTAAATTCATAGTTTTGGTCTGTGTTATTTTCACAGGAGAACTAGCAAGATTCTAAGTTGGTTTTCTACCACATTCTATAGGAATCCAAGAGTTAGGAGTCCTCATGCTAATTTTCAGTCTAATCTCTATCCCAGTGTCTGTATATGAATAAGCTCTTTACTGGGTCTCATATCCTGTTTGGTGAGTTTGTTTATCCCTGATCCAATAGCTCTATCATTAAAGGTATGTATGTATGTATGTATGTATGTATGTATGTATGTATGTATGTATGTATTTATAGTCAGGGTTTCACTGTGCAGCACTGGATGGTCTAGAACTTACTATGTAGATCAGGCTGGACTCAATCCTACAGAGATCTGTCTGCTTCTTCCTCCCTAGTGCTAGGATTTTGCAGAGGAATGGTTCTCAAGCTTTGATTTAATCAGGAATCTGTGTTTACTGATGCTGAAGGACCTTGCCCCCAATTGATTTTTGATCTATCAATAAAGATGCCAGTGGCCAATGGCTGGGTGGAAAGAAAGAGGCGGGCTTCCAGGTTTCTACAGGGGAGGAAAGAGGAGAGGGTTGGAAGAGGAGATCCAGTTACTTGGGAGAGAGAGACGGAACAGGGAGCTCTAGGGGAGATCTTCCAAAATGCAGGCAGAAAAGGAAACTGGCCCATGGAAGGGCAGCTGGAAAGTGTCTTGGGCAGCAAGACCATTGGATTTCACAGAAGATATCCAGCAACTAAGTTGAGGGCAGATTTTAGAGTTGTTGAGCCAGGAGTAAAGGGAACTAGGCAACTACATTGAGGGATGATTTACAGGCGTTGAGCTAGGAGTAAAGGGAAGGGCACACTAGCTGCAGAGGGCTTAGGAGAGCCTAGCCCTAGAACCAAAGGCAGATTTAAAATGAGCTAATATGTGTGTGTCTTTCTTCTGCGGATGTGAGATAGCTCTTGGGTGGGTGTCCACCTACGACCAGCTAAGAGCACAAAGTAGGCAGCTGAAACTACCCGCTACAGGATTTAAGTGTGCGCCACCACGTCCACCTCCCCATTTATTTTATTTATTTTGTAGCTTAGAATGTCTCATATTCACTATGTTTCAAAGGCTGGCCTTGACCTTCTAATCCTCCTGCCTCCTTCTCCTAAGTGCTGGGATTATAGGCATGTATCATACCTGATTTTATAATGACTCTTGACACCTGGTATTGTCGTGGCAATATTCCACATAATATGTGTGTTGGTCTTTAAGAAGAGATAATGGACCAGGCAGTGGTGGTGCATGCCTTTAATCCCAGCAATAGGGAGGCAGACGCGGGTGATCTTTGTGAGTTTGAAGCCAGCCTGGATTACACATGGAGTTTTAGGACAATGAAGGCTACACAGAGAGAAAAAGAAAAGGAGGAAAAAAAGTAATGTGTATTGGGTTGGGCTTGGTGAATGCACTGGGGGGGTCAGAGGCAAGAGGATCTCTGAAAGCTAGTTTGCTCTTCAAAGGAAGTTCCAGAACAGCCAAGGCTGTACAGAGAAACCCTGTAGACACATACACACACACACACACACACACACACACACACACACACACATTGCGTATTGGCTAGATATCAACACAATTCCATCCTGCAATTGATTTTCTCTTCTTGAAAAATAGTTTGTTACTCTTGGCTTTTTATTCTTTCAGTTACTTTAAAATCATTTCCAAGTTCAACAATTTAAAAATTGAGGTGTTAGCCTAGCATGGTGCCTCAGGTCTTTTATCTCAGTACTCAGGAGGCAGAGGCAGACAGATCTCTGAATTTGAGGCCAGCATAGTCTACAGATTTCCAGGACAGCCAAGATTACACAGAAAAACCTGTCTTGAAAAACCAAAATAAATAGATATAAATAAAAAATAAATAAAAACTGAGGTCCTAGAAGTGCACCTCCATGGTAGGTTGATTGTTTAGCATGTGCAAGGCTCTAGTTTTTAATCCCACTATTGCAAAAAAATAAATAAATAAAATGGACTTCCCTGGGTTTGGTGGTACACACCTTTAATTTCAACACTTGAGAGACAGAGGCAGATGGACCTCTCTGAGTTAAAGGCCAGCCTGGCCTACACAGGGAGTTCCAGAACAGCTAGGGCTATATAGTAAGACCCTGTCTCAAAAAAAAAAAAAAAGAATTTCATTTGGAATCACATTGACTCTATAGACCATTATTAAGCTCTTGCTATATTGAAACTTCTCATCCATGATTATGTCATATATCTATATATGGGTGTGATGGCTTGTATATGCTTGGCCCACGGAGTGGCACTATTAGACAGTATGGCCCTGTTGGAGTAGGTGTGTCACTGTGAGTGTGGACTTTAAGAAGGATGCCTGAAGCCAGTCTTCTGCTAGCAGCCTTCAGAGGAAGCTGTAGAACTCTCAGCTCCTCCTGCACCATGCCTGCCTGGATGCTGCCATGCTCCCACCTTGGTGATAATGGACTGAACCTCTGAACCTGTGAGCCAGCCCCAATGTTGTCCTTTATAAGAGTTGTCTTGATCCTGGCGTCTGCTCACAGCCGTAAAACCCTAACTAAGACAATTGGTCTTCTGTCTTTCCAAACATTTAATAACTTTTCCCATAAAGTTCTGCTCTGGGGAGTTTTTGTTTTGAGACAGGGTTCCATGTATCCCAGGCTGACCTCAAGCTCATTTTATAGACAAGGATGGCTGAACTTCTGGGCCTCCTGCCGCCTTCACCTCCCAAGTGCTGAGACTACAGGTGTATTCCTGCACTCTTGGCTGCTTTGATCTGCACGAGGTTTATTCTTAGGAACATGTGATGCCTACTGCTGTCACATGCGGTCCGCTGATGTTTATCTAGACTCACATAACCAGACATTTACATTTATGGAACTGTCTGCCCATGGTAAGGAAGTGTCATCTCTTTTGCTTGGTCAGTCTCTTTCCTTGGAGATAATACAGGTAGAGCGATAGGAGATGGCACTTCAAGACATGGCTCCTGTAGAAGCAGAAAGCTGGACTTCCATGCTGGGTGATCTAGTGGTAAAATGAGTTTTAAGAACTAAAAGAAATTTAGAGTGGAGCGATGTCTTAGAGGGTGAGTTTTGTGTTAGGAAACTCACAACTTCCTGTAACTCCTTTTAGGGCATCTGATGCTCTCTCTCTCTCTCTCTCTCTCTCTCTCTCTCTCTCTCTCTCTCTCTCTCGGCTTCTGTGGGCACCTATATTCAAATACATAAACAACACATATGCATAATTACAACTTTTAAAACATATTTTTCTGGGGCTGGAGAGATGGCTCAGCGGTTAAGAGCACTGACTGCTCTTCCTGAGGTCCTGAGTTCAAATCCCAGCAACCACATGGTGGCTCACAATCATCTGTAATGGGATCTGATGCCCTCTTCTGATGTGTCTGAAGACAGCTACAGTGTACTCATATAAATAAATAAATATAAATAAATAAATAAATAAATAAATACCTTCAAAAATATTTTTTGAAAGCTTTGGGTCACGTGTATCCACTAGGATGTGATTCTAAATGTGCCAAGCCTGAGCAAAGGTGGAACAGTGTAGACAGAAATAAATGGACTTAGAATTGTTGATGTAAAATGAGCACATATGAGTAAAAATTGGGATAGAAATCCTCGATTGATTGATTGATTTTTTTTCTGTTTTTCAAGACAGGGGTTCTCGGTGTAATCCTGGCTGTCCTGGAACTCGCTTTGTAGTTCAAGGCTGGCTTGGACTCCGAGATCTGCCTTTCTCTGCCTCCTAAGTGCTTGGATTAAAGGCGTGTGCCACCACTGCCCCAGCCTCCTGGATTTCACCTGGAAGCACTAGTGGAGTTGTGCAATACTGGAGTGGTGAGCTGTGAGGAGGTGTGAGGGACAGTCAAGGGATAGGCAATTCTGCGGGTACGTACATGTGGACATGTATGTGTGTCCTTGTGAAGAATCCTACAAGTGACATCATATAGAAACACAAAGGTACTTATGAGAAAGAGTAAGGCACTGGAGTTTGCTTACCCATGGATAAGATTCTGTGGAGGAACAAAAAGACTGGGTCTGTAACTCCGCAGCCGAGCACTGCTCAGCGTAAGAAGAGCACCAGATTCAATTCATGCCTGCAACTCCAGTGCTCATGGGCTAAGTCAGGAGGACCGTGACGAGCTCAAGATTCACCTGGGTTCCACAGTGAGTTCCAAGGAAGGGAAATGGCGAACCAGCCTGCCTCCGTCTTAGGCTGAAAAGCCATCTTATAGTGAGAACAAACTAGGTTCATTCTTGTTTGGTTTTCCAAGGGTTGGGTTATGCCCCATCTGTAACCTTAGCTATAAATAGTTCTGAACTTCATATTCCAGGAATGGCAATGATGTGTTTGTTTCAAAACGTTATTTATAACCGTCTTGCAACCCTTTGTTCCAAACGGTTACAAGACCACCTACTGACTACCTGTTAGGACTATGACTACCCTGCTCCTCCACCTTGCAGCCATGCCTTTGTTTCAAGAGGTCATTAGGGACTAACTTATTAGTCCTGCTCCTATAACCCTGCCTGTTTCCTCTCCCTACCCCTACCCCTAAGCTACAAAAGCCTTGTCTTCCTCATATTCAATGCTGACCTCTTGAACATGGCCTTAAGGGAAAGCAGCTTGTTTTAATTAATTAATTAGTCAATCAATTAATTGCTTTAATTAATTTGACCACGATGATTTGGCTTTGTGATTGTTCTCCTCCCATTTTTGGTATTAATAAAAAGAAAGAAAGAGGGAGGAAAGAGAGGAGGGAGGGATAAAAGGAGGACGGGAATCTCTCAGCTTCAGCACCATTGGGTGAGCATTGTTAAGAGTGCTGGAGGGTGGCCGGGAAGAATCTCACAGAATCCTGGCAAGGGAGATTTTCGAGAGGGATAAGTAAAAAGATTCAAAATACAAAATCAGGTCACAAGATACACTGCTTATTATTGAAATGTGTCCTGGCTTTAACATGCAGCTTGTCCCGGCTTTCCTTAGAAAGGCTCTGGATAGGGCTATAAAACCAAAGTGCAGTGTCCTGGGCAGGACGGGAAGGGAAAAGTGCAAACAAGTCAGTGCCAGTGAGAAACCCCATGCTGGGAGGCTTTAGCCATTAGAGAAAGATGGGATGCGTGCCATGGCAGAGGGAAGCTAGGGCTTAGCTTGGTAAAATGCTGTACACTCCACTCCGTAGTGTTGCACAGACTGAGCATGGTGGTTCACAACTGGGATCCCAGCATACAGGACATAGAGGACCAGAGGTTCAAAGGGATCCTCTGCTATCTAGTGAACTTGAGAGCAGTCTGGGATACACGAGGCCCTGTCATGAATAAAAATAAAACTTGACTCGTCAAGATGTAGCAGAGTAGCCAGCATCATATGTGTGTCATGTGTGTGTCCAAACAAGAAGACATCTAATGTAGTGGCCAGTGGTGGCACAGTAGAAGGTAGAGTTGAGCTTGAAGCTTCATTCTCTAAGCAAATGCTTACTTCAATTACCTGTATAATCATACTGAGTCATGAAACCTTTCGGTCTGTCCCTGTGACGGTTGTCAACTTGGCCGGATGTAAACTCAGCCTTGGGTGTACTCGTAGGTGATTATCTAGCTGATATTAGCTTCTGGGAACACCTGTGAAGGATACCTTGGTTTTGTTAATTGCAGTGGGAGGACCCACCATAAACGTAGGTGTCACCGTTTGGAGGGCTGAAGCCCTGGGCCCCGAAAACCTGCAAGCATCCTTATTGCAGATGCAATGTGGTCAGCTGCCTCAAGTTTCCACAAATGTGACTTCCCCCCACGGTAAACTGTAACCTCAGACTATGAGCCCAAACCTCCTTCCTTCATAGGGTACTTTTATCAGGGTGGAGCCCAGTGAGGATAATGGTGATAATGGTGACATCAATAACGGGATGAAATGAACACCCACTGGTATGGTGGGTGGCTCTCCTACACACCAGGCAAGTGTCCTACCACTAAGTTACATCCTTAGCCCAACATCATTGCCGAGTACTCTACACATTTGACATAACCAACACAGAGGAGTGCAAAGTGTTTTGTTGCCCAGAATTGTCCAGGAATTCAGACTTACAGAGACTAGGTAAACATCAGCAGTGTCCTCCGAATTTCTCCATTCAACAATCCTTTTTGAGGATCAAGTATTCAGGTAACTGACCACTTGCTCCCATTCTCACACTTAGCCAAGTGGAGCACACTCCTATCTTCCTTCAGTGTCTGCCTATCAGCAGCTCTGCCTCTTTTACACCCTTCTGAAGTTTCTAAGACCGTCCTCCTGCCCGGTAATCTGCTATAATGTGATCCACAAGCAAGTTATTAATGGATGGGTATGGCGATGTATGCCTGTAATCCCAGCACTGGGGATGTGCGGGGATGATGTCAGGATTTCAAATAGTGAATTAAGTTTAGCCTGGGTTATATCACATGAGACGTGTTCTTTGTGTAGCCCTGGCTCCCTGGAACTCCCTCTGTAGACCAGGCTGACGTTGAATTCAGGGATCTGCCTGTCTCTGCTGCCCATGTGTGGGGGATTAAAGGTGTGCACCATCCAGCTCAAAAAAAATAATAAAAGCAAGAAAATCAGCTAAGTATCAGACACTGCGGAGAAAATGTGATTTAAATTGTTATGGAAAGTCCCTATTTTTTTTCTGTTTTTAAAGTTTATTGCATGCACACTCCTGAGCCACAGAACTTCTATGAAGTCAAGGAACAACTTGGGCTTAGTGGCAAGCACCTTTACCTGGTGCGCCAGCCTAGCAGTCCCACGTTTCTTCTTTTTAAAGATACATAGCTTGGGCAGTAGATGTGGCTTGGTGGGAGAGCACTTACTAACATGCTAACATGCACAGTGTCTTGGGTTCTACTGGTTACAGTGAATGGAAGCAAATGGTTGCTGAGATTTTTTTTTTTAAAGATTTATTATGAGGGGTTGGGGATTTAGCTCAGTGGTAGAGTGCTTGCCTAGGAAGCGCAAGGCCTTGGGTTCGGTCCCCAGCTCCGGGGGGGGGGGGATTTATTATGAGTACACTGTTGTTGTCTTCACACACACCAGAAGAGGGCATCAGATCCCATTACAGATGGTTGTGAGCCACCATGTGGTTGCTGGGAATTGAACTCAGGACCTCTGGAAGAGCAGTCAGTGCTCTTAACCACTGAGCCATCTCTCCAGGCCCTAATTCTTATTTTCAAAATAGAGCAAACACACACTCTTGTCATGCCAGGTCATCAGACTCTTAATCTAGACCATGGGTCAGGCTAACCTAAGTTACTGATAAAAATTCCATAGACAGACCTCATCAGTATTAGGGATATTAGATGGGAACTCGTGTGTCTCATATGAACACAGATCACATCATTCATAACTTCCCAGTTACTGACTTTCCTCACTTCAGTGGTCCCAAAGTTTCTGGACACCACCACAGCATTCTTAGTGCTGTAGTGGCAGCTGGACCCCCATGCCCTGATGATCAGTGGATCCCTATGACCCACTGATGTGCACTTGAAGACATTGGGGACACCAGTCAATAATAGTCCTGGAAGGTGCATTACCCGCCACTCAGTATCCACTCTTACCAAGGAAAGGGAGGCCATGCGCTCTCAATCTGCTCCCTTTTAATTCCTATTGGTCCTGCACTTCCTCCTTACATTCAGAGGAGCACCAGGGCCAATATGGGTACTTCTCTGCCCCCTGGTGGTGCATCAAGAACCCTAGCAGGTCTGATTCTGTGCACTGTACACATTGGTGCTGGTTGTGAACCGCTTCCTATGGGCAGTCTAAGTCCTGACACTCTTCAGATAAATGACCTCAATGTCACAGGACACAAAAAAATCAACAGGGGAGGCTGAAACAAAAGAGCACTTGCTGCCTTGTCTTGACCAGGCTACAATTAAAAAAAAAAAAGTAATAACATTAAAGAAAATGTTTCAGCGAGTATAAGAAGTCACAGAAACTTAGTTCTAAGACCTATTTTTGCGGCTTCTTTCTCACTGATTTGGGTCAGTGCTTGCTCTTTTTCTGAACATTGGCCTAAACAATAGGAAGGCCTAGGATGTCCCAAGAGAGGGCAGGGACATTTAAGTTCCTTGACAATGTTTTTGATCTAAGAGTCTGGGGGCTGGCAGCCCTAATAGGGCTCAGCCACCAGTCCTCCACAGGCCAGTGAGCTGCAGAGAGATCTATTCAGTGTGTGACACAAGGGCCTTCCTGTGCCTTCTCCTCCCAGCATGATGCCATTGGAGGGCTCCCAGTTTGGAGTGAATTGTCCTAAAGAGACCGATACCTGGCTGGGGACGGGTGACACGTACATCTGTAATCACAGCGTTCAGGAGGCAGACAGATTTGTATGAGCTCCAAGCCAGCCAAGGCTACATGGTGAGACTGTGTGTGTGTGTGTGTGTGTGTATGTGTGTGCGCGCGCGCGCGTGAGTATTGGTCCATTTCTGTAGAGTCCTCAGCAGGAAGCACCCTCAGGCTTCTGAGTATCAGAGATGAAGGAGCTCTTTTGGTGTAGTGGTGAATTAGAATATGGCTGTAGGTTAGAACCCCAGGCTTGGCTAGGTGGGACTGAAAATTCCTTAAGAATTTTGATCTAGCAGAAGGTGGTCACTCTCAGGTGTTGTAGAAATGGCAGTCACAGAGGCCAATTCTAGTGGCCAATCAGGTCCCCAAAGAACCTGAGTGAGGGAATGAAGGGTAGAAGTTAAGGACCAAGATTGGCTTAGATAGACTCTCAGCCCGGCTTCTGCAAACTGCTACCTGAAATCTCTTCATTGCCTCGGCAGACCAGGCAAAGGGACCTGCAACCAGCAGGGGGCAGCAGCAGGACAGTTTTCTAAGACAGTTCCTCTTAGAGAACACCAGGCCACACCCTCCTCAGGACACTTGAGCTTGGCCCCAGGGCTTCACTTTCCAAGTCAGCTGTGTCAATCACTTGCCGATCCTGCAGGCTGAAACCAGGAGGGAACAGTGGGAGCCTGTGCTTGGCCCGGACGCCTCAGAAACAAGTCCTTCAAATTCAACACTTGGGTGTGAGTGTTGGTGTGTGGCAACCTGGGAGGCAGAAGGCTCAGAAAAATTCAAGGCCATCAGGTTCGAGGCTAGCCTGACTCACATAAAACTCTTGCCTCAAAACAAAAGGAAAATTGAAATACTTTATCTCAGCAGTGTGTGAACCACAACAGTACATACATAGTGGGTCATGGAAACTCAGGAACCCAAGAGACAGTAGAGCAGAGGCTCAAAGGAAGGGACCACTGGGACCAGGCTCAATCTGGAGCTCCTCTAAGCTCCCAGAGCATCTTCTTCCATATACAGAAGCCTTGGAAAGGACACACAATGAAGTGACCTTTCTGAGGACAGACATGTGGGAGAACTGGCAAAGTATCCATCGCCTTTGAACCTGTATGACCCAGGCGCAGGTCCTGAGTCTAACCAGTGGTGACCCGTGGGCCATTCATGCTTTTTTTCTTTTTTACACAGGTGACCCAAGCTGATTAGAGAAAATGCCACATAGATCTTTATTGAACACCAGTGCCAGCACCAGCCTCCTCCTCTCTAGTCACAGGAGCACATGGGCAAGGGGCTTTCTTCCCCCTGCAGGGAGGCAGTGGAAGCCTAACCCGGGAACTGCTCTCTTAAGGCCAGCACCCTCCTGGGTGCTCAGTACTGCTGGCTCAAGTATGCTCAAACTCCTGCTCACAGTAGCCCACGCTGATGGGCTGGGCCTGGATTCCTCTCCTGTAAGAGAGCACAAAGAAATGGAAGATCAAGTATTTGGCTTTGGACTATGGCAACACTGTCTCACAAGAACCAAGAGTCCCCTTCCCATTTCAATGAATCTCAGAATATTACTGTATTCAAATTACTTGTGACCTCACTCCAAGGTTCCTGCAGGTCTCTACTCCCCCCAAATTCAATTACTTTGGAAAAGAGGCCAGGCCCTGAAGGAGTCTGATGTTCTTGGCCCACTCAGATGTCCACTCCTACTTATTTCTAATGTTCTTTAAGCACAGCAGTGGAAAAGACTGAGCTGGGGACCAACCTGTCCTTGGAGCTAAGGCTCGATGTCCTAAGAACTGACCTTTAGGGACCTCCAAGCATACTGCCATTATTATTATCAACAACAACAACACAAAAAAAGAAACAAAACAAAAAAACCCAACATGCTTGGAGGTAACCAAATACTAGCTCAATCGCTCAATGTCTTAGGGCCCATGATGCAGGACTCTCGGCCATGTCTGCTGTTTCTAGGCCATCAAATGACTGCTTACACAAGCCACAGTCAAGGGAGGTACAGGTATTCATGAGAGTCAGTCAGAGCTGACAGGTTCAAATCCTGCTTTCTACCGATTTTTAATAACGTACTCAGGATACTCTGAAAATGAGGACAAAATTTTCCAACCTGTGGACTATGATACAAATTTAACAGGACGGAGCTGTCAGTAACGGTACCTGGCACAAGAAGCTTCCAAAAGTTTCGGCTTTTACTCTTTTCTTCTCAGATCTGCCCATAGCCTGCTTACCTCAGCAGCTCACAGCGGAAATGGGACAGACGTTTAAAGGCAAAGTCCATATTAGTCGTCAGGTTACTGCTCCACAGTCTTTCGGCAATGGCACCTGCTCTGGGCCTACAGGAGGGAGTGCACAGCAGATTGGGCCCCGGGTGTCTTCCTTCCCAGACACCTTGTTCAAGGCCAACAACTGGATGAGGGCTCTCAGGCAGTTCCACTCCATTAAAACCATGCTCATTAGTACAGAAACAGTGATCCCAAGCTGCTCCTCTCCCAGATACAGGAACAAGGGCAAGCCTCAGAGGCATGTTAGCTGAGAGTTAACTTGGCGGACCCAACAGTATTTGGGAAGGCCACCGAGAAAATGCCTTTACCCTTGGGTTCTTCATGGTGCTGGTTTAGTGGAGACAATGGCCATTCTCCTGCATTCCTAATGCTTTATTGGAAGGAAGCACACACAGAGGAGCCATGTGGGACGTGAGCATCCCATGCAAGGAGAAGCATCATCTTAGTGCCCTCCTCTCAGGGGGAGGCACTGGGTAGCCAGAAGGAACTGAGACTGTGAGGTCTAAGCCTGGCCTCAAGCCTAAGCTCTGCATCCTCTATTCTACCCTCCCAGCCTCACCCTAAATCCTTACCAGAGCCTGGGGACAAGGTTTGTGCTGTCCACATACTCTCCCCACATACAGGCTTCCCCTCCAATGACCAGAGCCTTTTGTGCAAGTGTACCTGAGGGAAAACAACAGAGCATGGTGGTGAGGCTCCCTTGTAACTATCCTAGTGTGGCCTTCTTCTCAGAAAGGCTATTTCATTTCCTAAGCTACAGTGTCTTCGTCGCCCCTCTTAACTCCCGGCCTGCATCTGTGCCCAGACTCTGGCCGGCTCACAGAGTACTCCACTCTCACCACGAAATGCCAGGGGCTCCACTTTGTACATTTCCTTCCAGTCAGGGCCATACTTCACCCGGTTCAGGTACCAGGGAGCAGACAGCAGGGCCCGGAAGCCAGCCTGGGTGATGGCCTCTATCTCCTTCATGTACTGGACCGGCATCTCTTCCCGCCACACCTGTATGATTGTGTCTGGCCGAACCTGTCATGAATGGTCAGAGGCAGTCATGACACGGAGTTCAGAAGACCCTCCAGGTTCATTCTTATGCTTCATACCCAGGCCACCGAGAGCTCCCTACTTCCCAGCAGCAAAGGGTGCTTCGGACTCCGTCCTTGATCTCACACACATCCTTGGCAGAGTTGAGGTATCCACTACTTAACAGAGCTCCCTGGTGCTCCCCTCCCAGCCCCACTGCAGCTTCCCTGTCTACATGAAGAAGTAATTACTGGTTGAGAGCTGAGGAGGAATGGCGATGGGGTGCAAAGAAACAGGATCTAAGTCCATGACTCAGGAGGAGACACAGCACATCAAGCCTCAGAAGCCCAAACAGCCACAATTAGATACGAGGCCCTGACTCCGAACACTAGCAGTCACACTTCTGTAGCTCTTCAGAGAGCTGGAGAGCTGCCACGCGGTGCTGACCACAGAGCCTACTGGCAACATGGCTGGTCCCTACAGAGGTCGGGGAGGGCCAGAGAGATGGAGACAGGGGCACCTCTCCTCTGCCCCTGGCTCACCTTCACTTTATTATCAAATACTTCCTGCCACACCACATAGCCCTTGTCATAATCAGAGACGATGTCCAGCAGCCTGGAGAGGAGAGGAGCATCAGCAAAGTGTCACTCGGCTGTGTGTGCCAGCCCTCTAGGTGCTGAGCCTGGCAGGGCCTATCTCTCCTGACCACTCTAAACCTGAAAGGATAGGACAAAGGGACCCTGGGGGTGGGGGGCAGGGAGTGGTCCTAGGGGCTGACTCTGGTACTGAGAGCAGACACTATTCCCCACAGAAGGTGATTCCTACCATGCCCCGCCCTCCTCCCTTTCTCACGTCTGGATGTAGAATGACTCCAGCTGCTTGTAGTCAGTAAAGCCCTTTTTCTTCATGAAGGCCTGGATGTTGGGGTTGGACTTCCTGAGAAGCCAGAAAAGAGGCATGATTAGCTCTTCCATCAATTTGAAGCCATGACAACCTATAAGTTAGTCATCTAACCTCCTGCAAGTGCCCCTTTCACCTAAAATATCAAAACCACAGAGACAGCCAAAGGTCTCTAGTGAAACTGTAGCCACGCAAAGCTGTATGGAACAACAGACACAGGCTAAGAAAGAAAGAAGCCTGCTCTTGAGGAGTCTCGAGTCCACGCTCTCGGGGAGATGCATCTTCCATTTGCTCTCTGGATCACACTGGTTTCTGCCTCTGCTGTCCTCATAGCCTATGACCTCTGACCTGCTGCAGACTCCTTAACCTAACCTGTGTGTTTGCTTCCAGGCTTTTCTCATCATGTTCCCAAACACAAACTATTTCCTCAGACTCAACTCTGAGGCCTACCTCTCAGAGGCCCCTTGGTCCCTTTTGGGCCCTGTAGATCTGAGAGTTTGAACTTTACGACTTAACATTAATTAGGTCTTTTCACTTATTAATCCTGAATTCTGTAGTTCATGTAGACTCATGCTTTTAGATTTAAAACTTTATGTGTATGTATGTGCATGCATGTGTGCAGGGTCCCACCAAGGCTGTAAGATATCAGATCCCTGGGCTCTCGAGCTATAGGCATTCCTGAGCTGTCTACCGTGGGGGCTGGACTCCGACCCCAGTCCTCTGGTAACACCAGTCAATGCTCTAGCTTGCACTAGACTCGTGGATTATTTTAAGCCTTCTTACGTGGGGATTATTTTTCTCTATCTTCCATTTTTCCAAGAGAGTTCTAGGTTCAGAATGAGGACATCCTAACTATCTCAGGGATGTGCGGAGGAGGAAGGGCTCACACCAACAACCTTGTTCCTCACATAAGGGCCTCTCTGGGCTGGGCCATGACCCCTCAGAAGTGGGTCCTTAAGTATTGGCACACTGAGCAACCCACCCTTAGGCTGGTGCATGAAGTCCAAATGGTTCATACCAGCAGGTGAAGTCAACTTCATCTCCTCCCAGGTGGAGATAAAAGTCAGGGAAGACAGAGCTGATCTCCAGGAAGAATGTGCTCATGAAGTCGTAGGTGCTGTTGAGGCTGGGGTTCACAGGTCCATAGGTGCCAGAGAGACGGGACCCAGAGTAGCAAGGTGTTAATAATCCAGGGACACCTAAGTTAATAGAGAACCCACAAGTGTTACAAATACACTTGCCAGTGTATACTCCTGCACATTAGGCCCTACTGTAGAGTACATGACTATGTTCATCCACATGTGTAGTACTGGCTATTCACAGACATCAGTAACAACCTGTTTAGTCACAATCAAGTAAATACAAGTGTATCCACCATCAGAGACTGAGGCTGGGTTACAGGTATTAAACACTGATGTGTACGATCTTGTCTCAATACACGTTTTCCAGCTCCTCAGGGCTACTGTCTGTTCTCCAGGGGACGGCCCGACAGCACCCACTGACAGCCTCTCCACTCTAGCTCCTGCTGCCCAGTTCCACATTTCCTGAGGGCTGTGTCTGGGCCTGGAAGCTTCCAGGTGTGGCTGAGGCCAGGTAGCAGCCCTTTCTAATCTCCCCATAGGTGTCATCTGGGGGTTCACTCTGGGTTCGTGGATACAGAAGCAAGTGAGTGAGCAGGAAAAATTACCATTTAGTGGTGATCTCTGGAGGCTAGCCTCGATCTTTTTGTTTTGTTTTAAGACAGGGTTTCTCTGTGTAGCCTTGGATATCATGGAACTCACTCTGTAGACCAGGCTGGCCTTAAACTCAGGTATCCGCCCACCTCTGCCTCCTGAGTGCTGGGACAAAGGTATGTGCCATCACCCCCAGGTCCCATCTTCTTTCATACAAGTTCTACCCAAGGGGTCAAACTCCTCAGTATCTACTCTAATGCATAGAAACTTACAGCAGTGCCTGAGAAACACTTGATTTGGTTAGGGGAGGGGGCAGGGAAGAGGGCAGAAGCCTGAGTCACTTATGCCTCAGGCTGACATTGACTTTGAGATGCTCTTGCCTTCGTGGTTTCCTAAGTGTTGGGTTTACAGATGTCTACCAATATGCCTGGCCCCTTCCCTTACACAAATACATACACACACACATTCACACACACATTCACACATACATACATACATACATTTCAAGGCTTGTTTTATGTATATGGATGTTTTGTCTGTGTATGTGTATTTGCACACCAAAAGATATCAGATCCCATAGGACTACTGTTATAGATGCTAATTATCTGCCAGGTGGGTGCTGGGAATTGAACCTAGGATTTCTGGGAGAACAACCTGTTCTCTTAATTGCTGAGTCATCATCTCTCCAGCTCCATCTGCCCATAATTTTAATAGTGAAAGTGCTCTCTGCATAAATTAAATTTTTCCCAGGAGCAGCCTGGGGCAGGAAGACTCTGCGGCCAAGACACACCTTTAGAAATGACTTCCGTAGCAGGAGGCAAGGGTGAGGACTGTGCCGGTAGGCTCAGTTGAGCCACCTCCTTGCCACCTCTGGAATGAACTTCCTCTGGGCAGGAGTTGATGGAGGACAGTTGGACATATAAGAGCCAAGGCCCTGGAGCCCCCTGAGCAGACCCTCCAACTGTGGCACTATTCTTACCTGGCCCCCAGGACAAAGTGTGGCCAGGAGTGTCAAATTCGGCCAGCACTCGGATACCCCGAAGCCTTGCATATTCAATGACCTCCTTCACATCCTGTGCTGTGTAGATGTGGGTGACAGGGTTGAAGGACCCCTGAAAAGCAGAAGATACCCTTCAGATTCTCATTCTCTGTGGCTATTTGGAACAGAAGCTATTCAAACACCCTGAATTTTAGAACACTTGTCTACAGCCCATGTGTACTGGTGACTTCTTCAAGAGTCTAATATGATAAAACTATAATAATAAAGTTTCCCAAAAGCGATCACAGCTACTGCTCCCTTCTGTGGAGTGTGCATACCTGCATGCAGCAGCCCCATTGCGTGTTCCTATACAACGTTCTCTTATTTTCTGAGACAGGATTTGTAATGGTTTGAGTAAGAATGGCTCCCATGTGGGCTGGAGAGTTGACTCAGTGGTTAAGAGCACTGACTGCTTTTCCAGAGGTCCTGAGTTCAATTCCCAGCAACCACATGGTGGCTCACAGCCATCTGTAATGGGATCCAGCGCCCTCTTCTGGTGAGACTGAGTGACAAGACAGCGTGCTCATATCCAGTGGCTCACTCTCCCATAGATCAGCTGCCTGCATGATGACAATGGACTAAATCTTCCAACTGTAAGCAAGGCCCCAATTAAATGCTTTTATTCATAAGTGTTGCTGTCATCATGGTGTCTCTTCAGAGCAATAGAATATTGAGAGCAGGGCCACTCACTGAACCTGAACCTCAGCACTGAGCTCCACGGACCCACGTCCATTCTCCCCCTCCCCAAGTCCTCAGCAGACTGCCCCACCTTCCCAGGACATCTTCTGCTTTACCTGGGATTCTAAGGCTAATGACATAGATAAGGAATTATGCCCATTTAACAGAATGTGTGTGACTAACATCAAACACCAAAACCAGGAGACACCGAAGGCTACAGAACAGTCTGATGTGCAGACTTTAATCCGTGGGTCTCATGTCAACGCTGCTGCTCTTTCCCTCCGGTTGGTTAGGTTGAGAACTACTGCCCTTGAGAACCTGGAGACCACGCTTGTGTCAGGTGACTCATACCTTTCTGGTGAGCTCTGGGAAGGTGAAGCTCTCGTATGGGAAGGAAGAGTCGTCCACCAAGTGCCAGTGCAACACGTTGAATTTATTGTATGCCATGACATCCTGGAGGGGTCAGAGCACAGATAAGAACCCCAGACTGGGCAGACTGCTCTACACACAATAGCAAAACTTAACCTTCCTCAAGTTCCAGGGATGCACTTATATTTCTCTAAGTCAGATCTAGGGCAGATCTTCCTGTGAGCAAGCATGTTTCAGAGCCATCTTCCAGATGAATTCTGACCGCAGCACTGAGGAGAGTTGCAGTCACTGTAGAGCCCTCTTGCTTTCTAAAGTCCTCCTGTATCTCAGAGCAACACCTCCTGCTCCTCCCATCTAACTGTGAGGCCTGCTGGGAACGCAGCTGCCCCGTAGCTTAACTCACAGAGGCCAAGGCTGACATCTATGTCAGCTCCCCCCGGTTCCACCAAAGGGACAAAGAAAAGGAGCCACGTGCGGCAGGGGAACAAGAACAACAGACACAGGGGGTTAGCAGCTTCCCCAGCACGGCTTTAGAGCAGCTTTCCTACCATCTTGACCTAATTAAACTGCAGTCCCCAGCCTCAGAAACAGTGTGAGCGACACTGTATCCACGCCCACCTTATCCTGGAGTAGGCAGTCTTCTCCTTCTCCCATGGCTCACAGAGTTGCATACAAATGCTCTATTGTGCCCCACCACCCAGAACTAGGCCTGCTTACCAGTGTGTTCAGGATGCTAGATAACGGCAGGTAATGGCGAGATGTATCCAGCAGTATGCCCCGGTGAGGGAATCGAGGAAAGTCTGTAATCTTTGTCTTGTTGATAAAGAACTGTGTGGAACAAACACTGAATGTATCAGGATTCAAAGAGAACCTACCATGGGGACAGGAGAAAGACTCTCCCAAGATCCCCAAAATGCAATGTGTGAATGTTCTCCAAAGTAACTTCTTCTACTCTTCCCACCAACCTCTCCCCATCAAAGATCGAAAGCAACTGTCCCTCACCAACCAAACACAAGCATCCCATGTGCTACTCAATCTTCAAACTGGAATTTCCCAAAGTCAGCAGGCTTATTTTCTTCAAAGCAAGATGGCATCAAGATAATTGCTAAATGACCCAAGGGAGCCACATTACAGTATCTCCAAACAGACTCTACCCGATTTCTTCCCAGACTCCTCTGGGGCCAGACTTACCGTGCCCTCAGCTGACTTCCAAACAAGCTGACTGAAAGTCTCCAGACCTGTGGAGGAGAGGAGAGGCAGAGTGAAGACCCTGGGAGTGAAAGGTGTGTCCACTTGAAAAGGAGTACCCCAGTGTATTGAACACTTGGAAAGGGTACGCCAGTGTGCTGACCATAACGTCTCCCAGTGAACCATGAAAAGAGAATCACAACCCTGAGATCAAGGAATCTGGACCCACAGCTGACCCTCTTCTGTTTCTGAGGGGGCTCAGATGTCGAAGGCTGAGGTATTAGAGGCAGCAACTACCCTCAGGGTCTGCCTAATCACCAACACTGACTTGGAGTCTACTAAGGCCCAAGTACTAGCAGACTGAGTTCAGAGTGTTGCGTATTCTCAGTGGCTTGGGCCCTACTTTGAGAAACAGAAGTTCCACAAAATATCCTGAGTGCCCAGATTTCAAGATAAAAGACTCATCAGACCTCAATGGTTAGGCAGGACCTGTAAAGTACTTTACTGTGTGCTGTCTGGACCTCTTCCCACTTAAGAGTGAGATCTCAAATCTGTAGTACTGCACCTTTTGTGAAAGAGAGCAGAGGACAGAGTGGGGTTTGTGTATTTTTTCTTCAAAGTATACAGGCAGGTAGTAGATTAACAGAAACTGGGACTGTGCCTCAACCTTGGCCTCCTAAGAGCACATACTACAGCATGAGCCATATCCTGCCTGTGTGTTCTCTCTCTCTCTCTCTCTCTCTCTCTCTCTCTCTCTCTCTCTCTCCTCCCCCCCCTCCTCTGAGATGGCTGGTAGTCTAGCTGTATTACCCAGAATGAATTCCTAGCTCAAGTAATCTTCCTGCTTTAGCTTCCTGACTTGCTGGTACTATTAGCACACACAGCTGGCTTGCCTGGGTTAGCTTTCCTTCTTAAAGACTTCCCAACTGTGTCTGAGTGAGCAGGACAGCAGCAAGTTACACACAGCTGCAGGACGAGCAATGCCCAATTAGCCTCTTTATTTCCTAAGTGTCACAGCCTTCCCCACTGCGTTACCTCGCAGAGCGCCCCAGACAGTCTCAGAGGAGAGTAAACACTGGTCATCATTAATGGTTAGGGTGTCTGAAATGACAAAAATTAAGAGTGTGGACCAAGTATCCTGTATCAATCTCTGAATAAACAAGAAAGCAAACAAACAGGACTGAGGACAACACAGGGTAGGATGCCTGCATCACGGGGATTCTCAGCATCCCTGTAAAAGCCAGAGTCAGTGGCACACACAACTGATGTCCCGGGGGAATGGGGGGCAGGTGGAGACAAACAGATCCCAGGCGCTTAGCCAGTTAGTCTAGTGAAATGGCGAGCTGCGGGCTCAGGAAAGACACCATTAGGTGTCTCCACCATTAGGTGGAGAGTGACCAAGGAAGACACCTCAGACAACAGTCTGGCTTTCATGTGCACACACGGACAAACAGACACATTTCACACATACAAATGAGTAAATAGACCAGCAAACATTCAAACAGCAGGCGTGGCCAAGGATACATGTGGTTCACCCTAGGCAGGGTCCTCTGCAAAGCACCAACCACCCAGCTTGTTGGTTAAGTTTCCCCACAAGAATCGTGAGATTCTTCCTATTAGCTTTCAGCCAAGAAGTGTGACCTCAGCTGGCCTGCAGGCCCCATCCAGGAAGCGACACTGACAAGCCTTTGCAACTTACTACCTCAAATTGCCTTTCATCCAGGCTTCACCAATTTACCCAAGAATCTGAGGAAGAATCCAATACTCCAATATTTACATTGGAGACTTCAAAGTCCCAAATCTGTAGCACAGGACCAATGACTTAGCTTCACTATAGTATAAATGACCCCATATAATTTCCCTCCAGTATCCAATGTCCTTGAGAAAACCCAGCAGAGTGTCCACACACCTCTTTTTTTTTTCTTTTTCTAGACAAGGTTTCTCTGGGTAACCCTAACTGTCCTAGAATTCCCTTTGTAGACCAGGCTGGCCTCAAACTCACAGAGATCTGCCTGCCTCTGCCTTCCAAGTACAGGGATTAAAGGTGAGTGCAACGATGCCTGGTGATGTGTCGTCATTTCTTCATCAGTCCAGAAGGCAAGTGTTCCATGGGGCTTAGTTAAGAGTCTATGTGGCATTTTCTGTGAGTCTTGACACTTGGTGAGCCCCAGTCCCTAAGGTCACTCAGCAGCAGCCTAACCCAGGATAGCTGGAAGGACAGTCCCAGACAAGAGCTTGATTTGAAGACAGAAAACAGAATGGTACTTACAATTTTCTACGGACTCCAAATTAGGAAACTCATTACATTCGGCTGTGACGACAGAGACCATCAGAATGTTCTTCCCCAACGGCTGCTGTTTTTCTGTGAAGACAAAGTAGTCTCAATGGGCTGACCTCCCCCAGAGTCAACAGGCAATCCCACAGCTCTCTAGGAAGGTCCCTAGCTCTGGTCCCTCTCAAAGGGAGGGCATTTCTTCTTGGCCTTGGCCCCGCCTGGGCACGGTCAGCCTTTGCTCAGCCCATGCTCCTACCTCCCCTAGCAGCCAGCTCTGCCGCTGCTGCTGCCATTTGAACCAGCCGGCATCTTTCCCCATCAGTCTCCTCTGTGCAGCCCCAAGCACAGTTTCAAAGTCTCCACGGCAGCTGCTCACAGAGAAGGCTTCAGGACACCCTGATGTGCAGCTCTGCTGCTACTTGGCCACCACATAGGAAGCTACCAGGCAAACCAGCCATGTCACAGGATTCATTAACATTTTCTCCCCCTGCCGCGAAACATTTTTCCATGATCAATTTGTTTTGACACAGAATCTTGCTTTGTTGCCCTAGCTGGCTCAGAACTTGTTATGGGGACCAAGCTGGTCCCCAACTTATGGCAAGCCTCTTGCCTGTCTGCCCACTGAGGGCTGGGGTTAGAATTAGGAAGCTGCCACACCTAAGGTCACATCTGGACTGGATATGTGCACCCTTACCTTATTGTAGACCAGGACACTCTATACAGTACTGCTTTTCAAAGTTCCCCATAAAGGAATTCCCACTTTGTTAGAGCCCACAAGGTAAGGCACAGACAGAACAGTGGCCAGGAGGCCCCGGTGATGAGGAGACTAAGCCCTCAGAGACGGCTAGGCCATCAGCCCACGGCTAGGCCGTCAGCCTATTGCACTGTCCTTTCCCCGGCAGGTTCTCTAGGTTACATTTCTGCTCTCAAAGGGAAAAGCCCTCCTGCATGTGCCAACCAGTCCGCACTGCTGACTACAGACCCCAGGTCACGCAGGCAGAAAGCCAAAGCATTTCTCTCCCTACTTTCTAACTCTGTGGATTTCAGAGTGCTCTTTTTTTTTTTTTTTTTGGCTATTTTGTTTTGTGAGACAAGGTATTGCCCAGGTTAACTTCAAGTGTGCAGCAATCTTCCTGCCTCGGTCTCCTGAGTGCTAGGATTTCAGGCATGTACCACCACACTCAGCTTGCAAAGTGGTCTGCTTTTACTGCTGTAAGCTGAATGAAGCTCTCCGCTCTTTCCTGGAGCTGTATGCATGTCGCTGACTCTACAATACCCTTAACACCTTTCAAATTACAATGTCAGGGAGAGGGTGGCTTGGCAGAAAGAAGGCAGGGAGAGTCTTCAGAACCAGAACAATCCCAAATGTTACCCATCTCCAAGCAGAAGGGACCCAAGTGCCATAAGCCTTGTGAAGAAAGTCAAACCAGAGATGCTAGGCTTTGCCGTGTGTCTGTCTACACCTCAGCTCTCAAGATGCCAGTCACTCAGTATCTTTCTACCCCCAAAGTCAAACAGATCTCTCCCCTCACACTAAGCATCCTGTATCCCCAACCCACTAATCCCTACTTAAACCTCTCGGGGAAGAGAAGAAAGGTCCTAGGCCTCCTTGTCATCCTCTTGGTCCTCAGTCTGCCCAATGAGAAGTCACAAGTCACCCACATTTATTTACCACCATCACAGTCCTGACGGAAAAATGGAGTCAAGCTGCAAACTGCAGACTTGTCTGAGCCACCACTTGGAAAGCAGGGAAATGCCTATTTTTTTGTTAAATGTCGCATTTATTTTTCTAAGCACACACACTTGCTGCCCCTGATCTGGGTGAGGAGATGTGTCACAGAGTCTTTTGAAGACCTTGAGTAGGAAAGCCCTTCCCCTCAGATAAGGATCCCTCTCCAGCTATAGTGAGTGAACCCTGACACTCCCAGGACTGCCTGGCTTTGTGCTGATAAAAGTCAATGCCAAGGCTGGGGCTAAACAAGCTCCCAGAGGAAAGGTCTGGGGGAGGTGACAAAACAGGAGGGACACTGGGTCATCTGAAAGGATGTAAACACTGTGTCACCATTTGTTTTCCGCCTCTATGCTGCTACTGTGCCAGCTCTGAAGAAAGCAGGAAACAGGTAGGAGTTGGTACAGCCGCCTCTCCATTCACCGACACTCCTGGATTAAGAACCGAGGTGGGGGAGGCTGGGTATGGTAGAATCCACCCAGCCAGCAAACACCGGGTGTGCTCGCCAGGAGGTCAGCTGGGAGAACAGGAAGCTGTGAAGGCTCAGGTGCCCAGGCGCAGCCTAAGCAAGCTTAGGGCTGCGAAGGCTGGTTCTGCAATGGCCAAACCAAGCAGGTCTTGGGCTTCCACAACAATGCTCGGGTGACCACATTCCTTCTCCTAAGACCGCATGACTGCAGATGGACAAAGTTCTCCAGGGTCCTACGTCATGTCCTCTACCTCCAACCTTGCTTGGCATCCTGCTTTTATCAGTTTAAATGAAATGTTCTCTTCTTTGGGTTTATAAAAAAGTTTGTATCCTTTTCTGACTGAAGTTACTGAAAAAGTAAAACAGCCCAAAGGTATCTGAATATTAAAAACATCGTAAGCATCGCATCCCCGTCCTCGGTTCCCTCACTGCCAACCCTCACTCCTACCGACATGGAATTCTGACAAGGGACTTCTCATCACCCAAGTCCCACACAGGCAGTTTCTCTGGGTTCTATCACACAGTTCCCCCACTTCTTGTCTGTACATCCTCTCCTGCCTGTTTCCTTACTTGCTGGGCAGACACATAGGAGTAATGGCAACAACTGTCAATAGCCTGTCTATCATAGCCAAGGAGTAAAATCCTTCGTCTGCCAGCTGGGCCTCAGTCCTGTTCTTGTACCTCCCCAGGCCTTGGGGGAGAGATACAGAACAGCAGGACTGGGTTACTCTAAAAAATCTATCCAAGTTCTTGAGGCTCCTGTGAAAGTCTTCAAGGACTGGGTAGATGGCTCCGTGGTGAAATCCTTGCTATAGAAGCATGAGAAACTGAGCTCGTGCCTGAAAAGCCAGCAGACCTATGATCACAAGCATGGGAGGCAAAGACAGGAGAATCCTGGAGGCCTGCTGGCCAGCCAGTCTGCCTAATCAGCGAGCTCTACCTTCAATGAGACTGTCTGAAAAGAGATGGAAAGCAACTACCAAAGACATCTGACGTCAGGGTTGGGGATTTAGCTCAGTGGTAGAGCGCTTGCCTAGCAAGCTTAAGGTCCTGGGTTGGTCCCCAGCTCCGAAAAAAAAAGAACCAAAAAAAGAGACATGCATCCAAAAAAAAAAAAAAAAAAAAAAAGACATCTGACGTCAATCTCTGACCTCTACGCACATGCACAGACAAATACCACACATACGTCAGACAACAACAAAAACCCAAGGAGGTTGTCTCTGCATCCTCTATTGCCCCTTCTAGTCTCTGGAACGTCTACTTCAAGCTTGTGCTGCCTTCAAGTCTATACCTGATCGCACCTCCCTTACTACAGTAGCGGGAGATGGCCCGCCCACTTTCCTTTCCTTTCCCACCTCACAGCACACCTGCAGCACTGCGCTTGACTTTACCGTCTTCTCTCTCTCCTCCATGGAAGACACTTCCCTTCACCTGTACTCTGGACCTCCTCCTCTCCTCAGGTCCCTCTCATGCACCACTCTTACTCTGGCTTTCCTGCCTTAGAGAAAATGGAGAGAAGACACAGTCTGGGTGGTTGGGACTGAACTCCAAAGCCAGGCAGATTGGAATTTAAACACTGATGATAGCTCTTTTTAACTGTACGGCCCTGGGCAGGTCAGTCACTGAATTGTGGCTTCTCATCTGTAAAGTGAGGAACCCATCATCTATCTTACCAGGTAGATAAAAGGAAGATGAATCTGAACGTTCTGGTACATGGTAAGTTCCAGCATGCCTGCACCTGCTTAGTCTTCTCTCTGCAGCCACTTCCTCACCCTCCACAACACGCTTCTCACTTCCCTGCTCTCCACTATGACCTGGCTTCCCTAGACACACGCTTTTGAAAATGGCTTCACCAAAATTCTGTGCTTCTGTAACTAAGTTCATGGGATCTTTTCCAGTTCATTCATTTATTCATATCATACAGTCACTCAATATTTACTGAGGGCCTACTAAGTGCAAGGCTTATTTCCTAGGAATACAGCAGTGATCAAAATGAACAACAACAACAACAACAACAACAACAATCCCTGCTGTCAGGAAGATCCTGCTGTCCTAGAGACCACGCTCCTCTTTCTGGATGTCAGGCATCCCTGATAAAGCCTGAACGGAAACAAAGCTCCTCTATGTGGCCTCTGGTAGCAAAGGGCTCTAACCCCGGCACTTGGGAGGCAGAGGAAGATGGACCCCTCTGAACTCGAGGACAGCTTGATCTACATAGTGGATTCCATGCTAGTCAGGGCTATGTAATGAGACCCTGTCTCAAAATGAAAACAAACTTCCACTGACTTACGGAGACTCTGCTCTCTTGGTCTTCTACCTCCTTGAACATGGCCATCTTTTCAGATGCCAGCCTTTCTCTTCCTCCTCTGTGGAGAGCTTTTGGGGCTGCTTCTGGGAATTTGGCAGGAATTTGACATTGGGCTGGGATAAGGAAGTAGGCTCGAGAAGATACATCTGAGGAATGTGTTCTTTGTATCTTGATGGGTCTTATTAAGATTCTGAGTACAGTAATCAAGGGACCTTTGTTTGTGCCCTACACTGACCAGTGTTTTGTATGTACCTAGAATGACAGACATTTTCTTTTTAGGCCTCCCTCCTCCTTGGTCACCCCTCATTCTGTTTTTCTGGCCAGTCCCTCTGTGGAGCGCTACAACTGTACACATCTGGCCAGGTGAGTCAAGAGCTACTGCATCTTCAGCGGCCACGTCTCTGCTAACAGTGCATATCCACCCGCCCAAAAGTATCCTCCTGAACACTTTCCACCTAGGAGATTACAGACCCACTCACTCAGAACAGTGTTACCTGTTAAACATTGTCCGAAGCTCTAAAGGCTCAGCAGTTAAACAAAAAATCCCATTAAGTCTTAGAACAGTCATCGACTCTGAGCCTGTGCCACACCCTGACTGGGCCAAAGCCTCAGTTCAGCCTGGTGTACTTTCTCTCCCACATAAAACACCACCCAGGTGGTCCCTCCCCACTGCCACGCATTCCTCACTTCAATTCGCTACCTTCTGGGACTCTATCGGCATGAACATCCGACCATGACGATCTCCAAGTAAACCTCCTAATGGGTCTGGGGATGCAACTGGGAGAAAAACCCCTTGCCCAGCATCACGAAGCTCATGAAGCTCAAAGATTTGACACCCAGCACCAAAAGCAAGAAAAGATCCTCTGGTCTAATAGTGCCCCGTGGTTTTCAGGTGAAGCCCAGAGGCCACTGGACGATGACCTTAAGGCTCATCTTCTTTCTTGATCTATTCAGGAATTCTCATCATAGCAAAGTGAGCTCTTCCCAGAACCCTGGAACAATCCTTTCTTATCCATACTTTTCTCATTACAAATTGCTTCCTGCAATTAAAACAAACTTGGCAACACTTGTTGGGCTAAGAAACAGTTCTGGTTTTCCTTTTACAAGAGTCTTTTGGCTGTTCCCCCACCCTTTCCTGAGAGCTTCCTATGTGACCATGGAGTACACACACATTTTTCATAACACTTATCTTAACATAAGCTGTCTATCTCCTCACCTAGGCTGTGAGTTCCTCAACAGCAGGGACCAATCTGTGTCTTTGTGTTCCCAGTGCCTGATACACGGTAGTCAGTCAATAAGTGTTTGCTGAAAAAATGAATGATGCTAGAATTAAAATATGCACATTTAATGCTATGGATGCATAATGACTGCTACACCATAGTCAGCCATAAATGGTAAACAGTTAACCTACAGAGTCTTTACACACCCAAATCTGGGAAAGGCTGCTAGAACAGACCCAGGCTTATACAAAGCGCCTTTTTTCAGACACTCTCTGAAGAACTCTGGGGCTGTAAATCAAAAGCTTTTAGGCCCCTCCACATCTCTAGAAGGGAAATTTTGTAGGGCACCTGAGAACTACAAACCTTCACCTTAGTGCAAAACCTCCTCTCCCTCCACCCAGCTCACTCTTTCCCAAATCAAAGGACCCCATCTGTCGTGCACTGGATACAAAACCTTGGCAATGCAGAAAAAAATGATTGGGGTTGTTATAAAGTGGCATTTGGTTTGGCCCCTAGAGGACACCTTCCCACTCTGCCTACCCTGCCTGCCCCATAGGCTCTGGCATTCTAAAGTGACAAGGTTTGTCCTATGGGCACTCTGTCCTCCTCCCTCGTCCACCTCTCCACTCATCACATGTGGGCCTCACCACTAAGACACATCAAGCACTCACTGTGCATCTCCACAGTTCTAAGTGCTGGGGCGGTTAAAAGAAAAACCTGCCCTGGTCCCTGCCCTCGAGGAGTTCACAGTGTAGTGGGAAGACACATGGTTATTACACCCTGTGATGAGCTAAGGCACACAGACAGCACAACTGCCTCCAGAGAGGTAAGATGGCTTAGCACCAGAAAGCCCCTGTGTATGATCTGGAAGCACGACTGTGTTCTCAGAGGTCTCCAGCAGCATGGGACATACATATTTAGGTGTGAATAGGGTAGGCAGGGTCACTCCATACAACTTTAGATTTTTATGTACATGAGCATGAGATTTGTAGATCTTTAAATATCAAGGGGAATCCACCATTATTTGTAAGTAGTGAACAAACTGAATTAATTGAACATTCCTTAACGTATCTAACTCCTATTTATGACATTGAAGTTTCTGAATTTCAAAATCTTTTCTCCCAGCAAAGACAAGGGTTCCTGTGTGTTAATAGCTGACTGTCCTGAAACTTGCTTTGTAGATCAGGCTGGTCTCAAACTCACAGAGGTCCACCAGTCTCTGCCTCCTCTGTGCTGGGATTAAGGGTGCACCACCACGCCCTACTATTTTAAAACTTTTAGTTTGGGTGTAGGGGGTTCACAACATGTATGTTGTATGTGGGGGTCAAAGGACAACATGCAGTTAGTCCTCCTCTTCTGCTGTGGTGTCCGGAAGATCAAAACTGGGTTGTCCAGCTTGGTGCAAGCACTTTTACCCACTAAGCCTGTATGCTTTGAAGGCCCCTAATGTTTCTAATTTTTTTATATTATAGCAGGTGTTTATGAGAATTTTAAGTTTTTGTTTTTGTTTTTTTAGACACGGTTCTATGTGTCTTGGAACGTGCTCTATAGACCAGGCTGGTCTTAAACTCACAGACAGATCTACCTGACTCTGCCTCCTACGTGCTGGGATTAAAGGTGTGGGCCGCCACCACCCAGCTGCAGAACACTTTTTTTTATTTAAGAGACAGGAATATTAGGCAAAGATATGAAACTTTTTGGTTATGATACTTTCAAATGTTTTATTATTTGCAATTGAAACCCACAGATGTGAGCCAATTCTCCATATTCTTTCACCATTAGCCCTTCGCAAGTCTCTCTCTACTAATCGGTTAGGAAAACAAAAGAAGAGCTGGAGAGATGGCTCAGTAGTTAAGAGAGAGCCTGCTGCTCTTCCAGGGGATGAGTTCAGTTCCCAGCACTCATATGGTATGAGTCACAACTACCCATAACTCCAGATCCAGGGGGTGTGATACCCTTGTCTGGACTTGTGAGCACTGTCACACACAGCCACAGAGACGTTCAAACATTCAAACAAAAGCATGTTCTCATTAACAACTTTAAGCATTGTTCACAATCACTAGTGTACCACCATGCCTGGCTAATTATTTTTCTTTTATTGCTTTTTGAAACTCTTTTTTAGATTTTTAATCTTGTCTGCTTTATTTATGTAAGTCCAGAACTTTGCCGGGTTTAGGCAAGTGCTCTCTCTACCACTGATGGAATCCCAAGGAATTAACCTTATCTTTTTAAGATGCAAATACTTGGCCTATTTTATCCACTTTTCTTTTTTTTTTTTTTTTTTTAAAGATTTATTTATTTATTATATATATAAGTACACTGTAGCTGTCAGACACACCAGAAGATATCAGATCTCATTACAGATGGTTGTGAGCCACCATGTGGTTGCTGGGATTTGAACTCAGGACCTCTGGAAGAGCAGTCAGTGCTCTTAACCACTGAGCCATCTCTCCAGCCCCCACTTTTTCTTTTTATGTTGTTTTTTGGAGATTGGTGTTTTGAAACAAGGTTATCTCGTGGTAATCCAGGCTTGTTCAGACTTGGGTAATCTTCCTGCCTCAGCCTCTGAAATGTGGGACAAGGGCTGGAGAGATGGCTCAGCAGTCAGAGAACTGACTGCTCTTCCAGAGGTCCTGAGTTCAATTCCCAGCAACCACCTACTGAAATGTGAGACTACAGATGGAAGCCACATGCCCCTCCTGATCTTTAATTTTGCAATTTCTTTTAGTTTTCATATAGCAAATAGTTTTTTCTTTATGTTTTCACCTATTGCTTAGAAAGGCTTAGGATTGCAAATTACCAATAATGCTTTTATCTTAGAGATTGTGATCTTTAGACATTTAATCTATCTGGAATTTATGTGTGGCAAGAGATAGTTTACTTTTTCCAAATGGACAACTAATCATCCTTATATATATTTCCTGATAGATCATCTCTTCACTCTGGACTGGAAACAGTCTTTAGCAATATGCTAACCACGTAACATACCCTTGAACACACGTTAAGTTCCCACATTAAGTCTTGCTGGTCTATCTCCCTGGCAATTTTATGGTCAAAAAAAACTATATGAGCCCCCTGGCTCACTTTATGCTACACTCCCATCCAGTAAGGTCATCCCCTTCTCTCCACGACCCCTGCATCACACACCAGCCACCTTTGCACACCCTTTATGGCTACTTAACCCCCACACCACCAGCTCTCTCCATTCCCTCCTTAACTGTAGCCCCGTTCTTTCCAGAACAATGCCCCCCACCCCCACACCTAGCTCTGAGAAGTGTCATCTCATCCTAGAGCTGAGACGTGGTGCTGCTTCTGACCATCTCCCTGGCCGACCCTATTTCCATGCCTGTCTTCCGTGACTCAGGTTATCTAGCCGTGGAGTCTGGAGTCTCTCCAACCACGGCACTCTGTAAGCTCCTAGGCACTTTGGTATGTACACCATGTGCCCTGGAGTCTTGTGGCTGTCATAAGACCTGGACAATCAGAGGAAGAACTAGCCCACATTCTGGCTTAGTAGTTTCCTAGTAATGTCAGTAACCTACTCCTCCTCCTCAAACAGCCTCCAGCCATTGGCAGCCAGGGGAGTTCAGGGACCTAATGAACCTTCTGGTCTCTGGAATCTCCCAAGCTTTATTACCGCTCAACTGGCTATGATGCCCTGTACTAGACACACCCACAGTTAGACTTACAATCAGTCAGATCAGTCCACCCTAGGTCTCTTGGTCAATTCTTTCTCTTTTCACTCCTTAGCACTTCCCCTTTTCTTCCTCTATTTTTGTGAATTGGCAGTGAGTTAGAACAAATACTCACACTGCTAAATGGCAAATATGGGAGTCATCTTCAGCACTCCACCCTCATCCTAACTCTAGACTTCCAAGCACATCATCTCTGAAACCCCTGGGCAGTCCAGAGAGGCTAAGTCCCTGCAGCCACCAACTAGTCCAGCTACTGTCATCACTAACCACCACAAAAACTGCTGTCCCTGCCTCTAAGTATTACCACTGATGCCCCCGAGGCCACCAACTTAGCTGATGCTACCTGTGTAATGATACTTGCTAGCCTTCTTCTAATGCTCCTACTTATGACTGCTCACTAGGTGGCTTGGCGACTCTATTCAGAACTTGTCCCGCCTGAGATCTGTTCAAACCAACCACATAGACCTTGAGTGTCTTGAATGAGGCTTAAAAGGCTTCTTTACAAGACGTTCTCTGGGGTGGAATAGCTCAGCATCACCGACATCTTCTAAGAAAAGCTTTTCCAAATACACCTTCCCCACATCCTTACACTTGGGTCAGTCCTCCTCTTCTGTAGTCATCAAATATCACAGAAAAAATAGACTATTGTATGTTTATATCTTCACTTTCAGGGACTGTATTTTTTTTTTACACACAGCCGTCTTCAAATGCACTACACAGCTGAGGAAGATCTCCTTTGAGGTCCTCCTGCCTCCACTTACTGAGTATTTGGATCATGTGTGGCGCCACGCCCACTGCGTGCACACTAACCCAGGGCTTTGTGCATGCTCCGCGAGTGCTCTACCATCTCAGCTACATCCCCAGACCGTAATTGTTAATTATTTAGGGATGAGAGCAGTTTGATTAATATAGTCTTTGAACTTAGCACTAATAACTAATTATAGTTGATTAATAAGCACTGATCGTAGTAAAGATGGAAGGCAGGAAGGAAGGAGGGAAGCTAGAAATACTTTTAGGAAGTGATAAATGCAGACAGGAAAGAAAGCACTCATTAACTGAATGGTAATGAGAAGTCAGATGTTAGATGATTCTATTTGAAGTCACTAACACTAAGATATGATCAGAGCTTAATTTTCCCAGAGGTTAATAGTCTTCCAAATGACTAATTGTCCTGACAAAGATCTTCGTGAGCACTGTAGGGATGCCAAGAAGAGAGAAAATCTTGATGGACAGATCTAGATGGAATCGAGCCAGGAGCTGTGTAACTATGACAGCCGTTCTGCCTTCAAGTCTCATGCAAACAGGAATGACACTGGCCCACGGAGCAGGCTGACAAGACATGCCAAACCGTAAGTGCCTGCCACTCAGTACACACATTTCCTTGCCCTTTCGGAAGTCCATTTTGCCGCAGCACACCCTATTATGTGGCACTTACCCAGAGGAGTTCTGGGAGCGGGTGCCTTAGAGTATAACAATCAACTTCAAGGGCTTCTTCCACCCGTGGGTGTTGGCACACATGGCAAACAGCCTGACAACCCCAACACGCAAAGAAAGGGAGACTGAAACTCCTAATCTGCCCAATCCAGGCCTGCAGTCTCAGTACACGTGTCCTCTTGGCTACTGTACTGTGACATCAAAGGTGAACAGTAGAGAGAGGTGAGGGTAGCACCCTGTACCTGATAAGCAGGCTCCCCCATTTCTGCCCCAAAAGTTTTACAAAAGTACCAGGCTGCTGGCTGACTGCTCAGCTGATGGGCACCCCCACTTCCTGCTCTGGAGCAGACAAGTCCATAAAAGGAACTCTGGCCACACTCACGCCTGACCAACGGGCACACCACTGTTAGCTGGGGAAACTTAAAGTCACAACTTAAGACAGAGGCAAAAAAACAGAAAGAGAATACCTCCTGAGCATGGTGGTATTTGCTACAGCAAAGAACACAGAAGAAAACTCAATCTGTTTCTCTTAAGACTGTGAACTTTTATGACCTTGAAGCAGGTCACATAAAATATTGTACATGTTCACACACCCCTTCCATGTCTATATACCTAACCCAGTCTCCTGAGCTTCTCAGATTGTTAATAGCTCTACAATAGTGGAGAAAAAGCTCATTAATCAGATTGGTTAGACATACATGTATGTATGTATGTATGTATGTATGTATATGTGTATGTATGTATGTATTGACAAAGTCTCCCTAAGTAGCCTGGCTGGGACCTCACTATATAAACTAGGCTGGCCTAGAACACAGAGATATCCTCTTGCCTAAGGTACGTGCCACAATGCCTGCTTTTGGTTCAAACATTTTCTTGAGGGGTGAAGGAAATCAAAACCTATGACTTTAACAATCAAAAAAGCTACAACATACCCAAGCATGAGATCTTAGACTTACGCTTATAACAACTGCTGTTGTAAAGGTAACAAAACAGAACCAATGGTCAAGTTCACCAAGGCCCTACTTTACTCGTCTGAAATGAAGTTGAGAATAAGGAAATGGGAGGACGGCATGCCAGAGTTTGTGTTTGTGTTTGTGTTTGTGTGTGTGTGTGTGTGTGTGTGTGTGTGTATGTATGTATATATATATATATATATATATATATATATATATATTATTCTCTCATTATTTTGTTGGTGGTGATCAGACGCAGAAATTTGTGCACGCTAAGTGATCTACCACTAATTGGGGGCTTCAACTACATTTTATTTGAAAACATCACTGAGTCTTCCCCACTATTATACCTTCCTTCAAAGAGTGCAAAGATGTTTGCAGCTACTTTGTTTTATTACCCCCAGAAAGGTTCCAAGTGTCGGTCGGGTGATAGAAAACAAAACAAACAGGGGTGGAGGGGGAATGAGGAAGAAGCATGGAGTCTGGAATTCAGGCTCCTATGAGGCCCTAGGATAAGTGATGAATACATGGTGTTTCAGAGTTCAGATCCCTCAGTGCACACAGACTTCAAACACAATATCCAAAAGGCAGGGAGAGCAAGTGCAGCCCAAAGAAACAAGACTCAAAGATTTCACATATCATACATAAACTTCATACACCACCACAGGAGCTGCGCTTCTCAGGCTTGGAATTAGCCAGACTTATTCCGAAGGCATTATGATCTAAGTAATAAGAAAAAACCCAGGGCTGGAGAGATGGCTCAGTGGTTAAGAGCACTGACTGCTCTTCCACAGGTCCTGGTCCTGAGTTCAATTCCCAGGAACCACATGGTGGCTCACAACCATCTGCAATGGGATCTGATGCCCTCTTCTGGTGTGTCTGAAGACAGTGACAGTGTACTCATATACACAAAATAAATATTAAAAGAAAGGAAGGAAGGAAGGAAGGAAGGAAGGAAGGAAGGAAGGAAGGAAGGAAGGAAGACCACCCAGCCCGTTGAAGACTATGGACAAAAATCACCCAAGGCCTTGAAAGTTCAAAATGAAATATATAATAGATAAATATATATTTTTGGCTCTCATCTAAATACAGTTGTTCCTAATACCTACCTCCTCTCTAAAGATATTTTATCATTATTTCTCATTATGTATCATTTCAACATACTCTATGTCATCAAGAAACTTTCTTCCTCTTTGAAAGCAATAAACGTAAAGGCAACCCAGTCTTCTTCAAGAATAACCACAAGGCCACTTAAGAGCGCACAGGTTTTTTTCACTTGTTTTGAGATAGGGTCTCTGACAGCCCAAGGTGGCATCAAATTCATTAAGTAGCCAAAGATGACTGTACTGGCTGGTTTTGTGTGTCAACTTGACACAAGCTCAAGTTATCACAGAGAAAGGAGCCTCAGTTGAGGAAATGCCTCCATGAGACCCAGCTGTAAGACATTTTCTCAACTAGTGATCAAGGGGGAGGACCCAGCCCATTGTGGGTGGTGCCATCCCTGGGCTGGTAGTTTTGGGTTCTATGAGAAAGCAAGCTGAGCAAGCCAGGGGGAAGCAAGCCAGTAAGTAACATCCCTCCGTGTCCTCTGCATCAGCTCCTGCTTTCTGCCCTGTGTAAGTTCCTGTCCTGACTTCCTTTCATGTTGAACAGTAACGTGGAAGTAAGCTGAATAAACCCTTTCCTCCCCAACTTGCTTCTTGGTCATGATGTTTGTGCAGGAATAGAAACCCTGACTAAGACAGAGGACCTTGAACTCTTGATTTTCCTGGCTCTACCTCCCAAATGCGTATGCCATCATGACAGGTTTTATGAGATGCAGCAGGGTATTCAAAACCCGGCTAACTGCACTTTACCAACAGCCCGTAGAAAGGAGAGTTCTGCTCGTTACTCCTTCCCAGCCCAGCTGCCTGACCTGTGTCTCTCCTAAGTTCCCAAGATGCATTTCGCATTTCCAATTCTGTGACAAAAGGAGTCTGGGCTGAGACTACAAGGTCCCTGTTCCTCCAGCTTCCTCGAAATCAGCAAATCAGAAACCTGCACATCAACTTCTCTTTTGATGATCTTAGGAAAAATTAAGGAGGATGGAGATGCCATGTGGAATAAATCTTCTCTTTTAACAAATGATTTGCAATTACCTAAGAAAGGTGCTTTTGAGACAGTTTTAACTCGGGAGCAAAGACAACCTCACCGCCCTCCCAACCGCGCCACCCACCTCCAATTGTGGACGGCAAGGTCTCACATGCCAGAAAAAAAGAAGGGAAATGGCAAAGTATTCTATTTGATCCTTGACTGCTGTGCACTGTGACAAGCTGCCTCAAGCTCAGGCTCCTAGGCTCTCTCATGAGGGACTCATTCCTCTGACGTCGAGCCAAAGCGGAGCTTTTGGTAACAAACACGAGAACAGGAAAGAACCAACCTTGTATCACAGCTCTTTCACACAACAGAGCTAACCATGTTGCTTACAGGCACCCTTAGGGAAGAAAAGTCCAAAGGAGGCAACTTAGGAAGACTCAGACTATAATGACCTGACTTACAAACAGCCACTTGTTTACTGCCCAAGGATAAACTAATCAAATACCGATCCCGGCTGCAGAAGAACCAGATGTTGCTTTCAACTCTAGGATAAACGGACTTGGGAAGGAGCAAACTTGTTCTGCTTAGCATCGACGGTACCGAGGTCCGATACGGACAGGCACTCCAACACTGTTCACATCCATCCTTGTGGCTCCCCACACCCACAGGGTCATCACAGCCACCTGGGCGTCTGCTCCAGTCGCCTCTGCCTAGGTCTCCGGAAGCTCTTTGCCTTGGGTTCTGATTTCTCTCACATTTAAACATTTACTAACCAAGTTATGTGCCAGACACATGCTGGGTTCCGCTCTGCAACCCTGGTCACTGACTCACGGGAATCCTGACCACTTGAACATGTTCTAAAGGATCATCTTAAATGTCTATTGGCAACGTTATCGCCAATATTCTGACAGCCTGATTGAACTTTGGTCCTACAGTAGGCATTTCTAAAAAGTGAAAGCCTAAATAGAGCTCTCGAAAGGAGGATTCCGGATAAACTGTGACCCCAAGGAGTCAGATTAATGAAGGGGTGAACGGAGAAGGGGCTAGGCCCGGGAGGCCAGCTAGCTGGATAAAGAGCAAGGGGAGAAAGGTGTGGGGGGTGACTGACTGGGCTGTGCAGAGGCCAATGGGAGGGTGTCTGGGAGCCCGGCCGGGGCTGACCCACGCACGGAAGGCAGCCTCTTCGGAGGGAAGAAGCGGGCAGTGACTCACTTGAGAAGCTGGGTCGGGGCCAAGAGCCGGAACCGAAGAGCAGGCTACGGTAGCGTCGAAAGGCCTCGTCGAGGACAACGCAGCCCGCCTGCGCGGCCGAACCGGCATGGTACCGGAACTGGAAGTTGTTGGGGTACAGGGTGTAGCGCCGGTGGGAGGTTTGGATGTACTGGGGCCAGGGCCACAGCGCCGTGGCCAAGCAAGCCAACGCCGCCGCCAGCAGCAGCGAAACCCAGAGCCTGCAGCCGGCCATGGCCCACCGGCCAGCTCCCCTTCCAGCAGGCTGAGCCCACGTGAGGCCCCGGTCAGGTGAGCGGCGCCCGCGTGACAATCGGAGGGTCACGTGAGCGAGCGGGAAGCAGGCAGGGCGGGCTCGATCTTTGCGAACGTTTGGCGACCGATTCCAAAGCTCCAGACCCGGTGGGCGGGAAGGATCGATCCCCGCCCTTGCCAAGCCTCTGTAACCTAGAGGCAGACTCCGCCCCTGGGCATGAAGTATTAGCAGGGACAAGGAAATACCGGAAGAAGAACAAGAATCCAATTAGTAGCGTCAACTGTGTGGCAGAAAGGGCACTTGAGCAGTATAAGTAATCATCAGCTCTAGGGCATTCAACCTGGGGCAATTGAAAGATGTCCCAGAGTCATGTTTTTTTAAAAAATAGTTTGTGGGGGCTGGAGAGATGGCTCAGTGGTGAAGAGCACTGGCTGTTCTTCCAGAGGTCCTGAGTTCAATTCCCAGCAACCACATGGTGGCTCACAACTATAGTGGGATCCAGTGCCCTTTTCTGGTGTGCCTTAAGATAGCCAGGGCGCACTCATCATATTTGTAAAATAAATAAAATCTTTAAAAAAAATCGTTTGTGGTGACTCCTGGTTTTGATACCAGAATTTGTGAGGGAAAGGCAGGAAGATTGATGGATGTCTATAGCCAAGTCTGGACTATCTAGTGAGTGCCAGAACCCGGTGTGTTGGCATAAGCCTATAATCCAGTGCTCAGCAGGTCAAGGCAGAAAGATTGTTGCAAGTGCAGAGGCCATATTTTTACTTCTGTAACTGAGAACTTAAGAAAATTTCTCTTAGCTAGAGGTGTAGCTCAGTGGTAGATAACTCATAGCATGCATGAGAATCCAGGTTTAACCCTCAGCCCTGAAGTGAGCAAGAAGAACAGTGGAAGAAAAGAAGGAGAACTTTCTCCTAGGTCTTTAATTGTGCTAAACCTAGTATCCCATAAAGTGATAATTTCTACAACCATAGTCCTAAGGCTTGCAGTCATCTTAAAAACAAAACAAAACAAAACAGGGCTGGAGAGACGGCTCAGTGGTTAAGAGCACTGACTGCTCTTCCACAGGTCCTGAGTTCAATTCCCAGCAACCACATGGTGGCTCACAACCATATGTCATGGGATCTAGTACCCTCTTCTGGTGTGTCTGACACATCATTGTACTCCTATACAAAGAATAAATAAAATCTTTAAACAAACAAACCAAGCTTTAAGAGTCTTATGAAGCCCACGTTCATGTATGGTATGAAGACAAACTCTCTACTCTCTGTGATATATCATAAGCACACCCCAGCCTCGCCGTGTTTGGGGGAGCATGTTACATGTGTGTGGGTACATGTGTATATGTGAACGTATGGGCATACGTGTTGCTTGTGTGTGAACCAGTTGGCAGTGTTTGGTGTCATTCCCCAAGGATCTCCCTGGTCTGGGGCTCCATAGTTAGGCCACTTTGGTCTAGTCAGTGAGTAGAAAGGATTCCCCGTCCCTGCCTTCCAGCACTGGGCTATCAAGCATATACTGTCTTGACTGTGTTTTTTCCCCCATATGTTCTGGAGATTGAACTCAGGTCCTCATACTTCTTTTTTTTTTTTTTTTTTTTTTTTTTTTTTTTGGGGCTGGGGACCGGAACCCAGGCCTTATGCTTCCTAGGTAAGCGCTCTACCACTGAGCTAAATCCCCAACCCCAGGTCCTCATACTTCTGAGGCACGCTCATTACTGACTGAGCCTTACATCAGGTAGTCAGAAGGTTTCTGAACTGTAATAGGTTTTTAAAAATGGTAATGCAAACAAATGTCCAGAATCTAGCATAGAGATAGAAAATTTTGAAGACTTATTTATTTTTTTTATAGGTGGTTGTGAACCACCATGTGGTTGCTGGGATTTGAACTCAGGACCTCTGGAAAAACAGTCAGTTCTCTTAACCATTGAGCCATCTCTCTAGCCCCGAGATAGAAAATTTTGAATGAATCAACATTCATAGCCTACTATGGCTGCTGAGAACCGGACTCCAGTCTTCTACAGGAGCAGTACACACTCTCAACCACTCCGTCATCATCCTGGCCCCGACAGCTTTTACTCGAAGGAAGACAAACAAATGGACAGGAAACTGGCTGAGTGTGATGGTGTACATCTTTAATCCTAGTATTGGGAGGCAGAAGCAGAAGGATCTTAGTTTGATGAGAGCAAGGACAACATAGAGAGATCCTACCCCCTCCCCAAAACTAGACAAAAGGGACAGACGTGCTGGCTATTTTTCTATCAACTTGACACAAGGCAGAGCCTTAGGAGAAGAGGGAGCCTCGATGGGGAAAATATCTCCGGAAGGTCAGGCTCCAGGCAAACCTCTGGGCGTCCTTTCATTAGTGATTCATGGGGAGGGCTCAGCCCATTGTGGGTGGGACCACTCCTGAGCTTGGTGGTCTTGGAAGCTTTAAGAAATCAGGCTGATAGAGCCAAGAGAAGCAAGCCAGCAAGCAGTGCTCCTCCGTGGCCTCTGCATCAGCTCCCACTCCCAGGTACCTGTTCTGGATTCCTTCAGTGATGGACAGTGAAGTAGACATGTAAGCCAAATAAACTCTTTCCGCCCCAACTGGCTTCGGTCATGGTGTTTGTTTCACCGTTGCCATAGTAATCCAAACTAAGACAGCATGAAGTGGAATAGTACAAGCACTCTAATAATAACGAAATCTGAAATGGCAATCTTAGCTGGAATGAGAAGAAATTTCCTTTAGACCCACGAGTAGGTAGCAGAGCCCAGTGCAACGTAAAATGTTACCTGGCTACAGTAGAGAGCCTACAAATAAGGATTGCCTTGGCCACTCCCATAAACCCCGTACATCTCCTCCATTCATCTCTATGCCTGTCACAAGCTCCTTTGTCCTGTCTAGCTAACTAACACATTTAGGGGACAGTTCAAAGTTCACATCCCTTGTAAAAGATTTTCCCAGTCAAGATTTAGCCTTCCCTGTTCTTCATGTCTGCAGGAATGACTCTGATTTTTGGGCAAAAATCTTCCCCCCACCCCACATTTCAGAGCTATATAATAAATTAATTCATTTGACCAGCTGCCTTTTGTAAATGAAAACTGTAGAAAACAACCAGATATTACACACTCTATACTACATATGCCATTGTTAATCATCTGCCATCAAAATGGATGGTGGTGTTGGGCCTCTGAGATAGCTTAGCCGTTAAAAGCATTTGCTCTGTACTCAAATACTCTGAGTCCAACCAGGGTCCCGAGGTCCACATGGTTGAACGGAGAACAGACTCCCAGAGATTTTCTGTCCTTCACGTGCATGTGGTGGCATGTGCATATATTGCACACACATATACTTACCTTTTTTAAAAAAAATCTTAAAATGTTGCTTAAGGGCATATTCTGTATTCATTGTGTTCTTCCTCCCTCACTATCTGTTTTCTTTTTTCTTTTTTTCTCTCTCTGATGTTTAGGATAGTACACATCCATCCTGAAAGATCTTTTTTTTTTTTTAAAGATGTATGTATTTATTTTATGTACAGCATTCTGCCTGCATATGTGACTGCAGGCCAGAAGAGGGCACCAGATCTCATTACAGATGGTTGTGAGCCACCATGTGGTTGCTGGGAATTGAACTCATGACCTCTGGAAGAGCAGTCAGTGCTCTTAACCTCTGAGCCATCTCTCCAGCCCCCTCTGTTTTCTTTTTCATTGTGTACTTATCGTTTAGGAGTTAGCCTACAGTGTGTGAGTCATGGAGGGCCTTGTATTTACAGATAAGCATTAGAGGCACCTGAAGTGTCAAACACTCACAGGATGCCTTCAAAGGAAGGGATGCCTATTATCTGGCCAGAAGGCTGGGAGCAGAGGTAGTTGATGCCCTGGTGACCTTTGTCCTATCTATGTGGATGAGACCACCCACTGAGTCTTCCCCAGACCCTTATGTGAGTATGTTTTTCTCAACCTATAGAGCCCATCTCTATGGAAGGTGTCACATGTGCTTACAAAGAGTTTTGATGTCACGTCTGATATGTATTTAGCTTACACTGTTCCTTGAGGAGATGTCTCCTTTGTTGTGCACATGGGGTTGAAAGTTTTTGCCAAGTTGTGCTGTGCTTAAATATGCCTAAAACAAAGTACCTGAGGTCGGACTCCTGGAGTTTGAACCAGCACCGATATTTAGTCATGTTGTACCGAACTACCTTCTTGCTTCCCATGGGTCACTACTCTGCCAGCCCTGGTGGTTGCAGAGATCCTATTAGTAGAGGATTTCAACAAGTACACTGTGATTATAGAAGAGGTGATGAAATGGGGTCACAGGGCTTGGGGACGCTAGTATCCTGGCTGACACCCTCCAAGGAAGCATGGTCATTGTGCATGTGTGCTGTGAGGATAAGGGCTGTGTGAAGCATCGTCTCGTCTCCATTGCTTTTACAGGGTTCATTTTAGTCCCTTTGTTTGTCCCCATAAGACCACATGATGAATGAGACCATTGTGCCCTTACTGCCTAAGCCAGGACTCTGCAGGCAGGAAGTGTTCAGTGAGGGCATGAAGGCAGCACTTGTGTTAGATTTCCAAGCCCAGCCTGACTCAGTGCGTAGAGAAGAGGGCAGCCTGTGGAGGGAGGCAACGGTCAAGGAGAAACAATGATGTGCTCACTCAAGGATCCAAGGTCCCAGAAGAGCCTGGCACATAGCAGACATTTCATGAGTGTATGTCGGATGACTAATACGGGCAAACCAAAGCAGAGATCTGTGGGGAGTCTGAGGAGGCACCATCGAACTGCTGTATCTGGCTAGAAAAAAAGAAATAGTGGAAACTGGATCATGAACTAAGACTGAAGTAGAAAATCACCGAGTCGTTCACTCTGTACTAGATATGTGTCTTGTTTCTTGTCTTCCTGCCATGATAAACCATCTGGCAAGAGCAATTTAGGAGTTAGGCCCTGGTGGCCCACACCTTTAATCCCAGCACTCAGGAGGCAGAAGCAGGCAGATCTCTGACTTTGAGGCCAGCCTGGTCTGCAGAGTGAGTTCCAGGACAATCAAGATCACACTGAGAGACCCTGACTTAAACAAACAAACAAACAAAAAACTAACAACAACAGAGGCAACTTAGGAAGTGAGGGTTCGTTTCGGCTGACTGAGGTATTGCTCACCATCTAGGGGAAAGCAGGCCGCTGGAGCGTGAGTGAGGCAGCCAATCACATTGAGTCCACAGTCAGGAAGATGAAGGAAATGAGTGGTGGTGCTCAGCTTGCTTTCTCCTCGTTGTTCAGTCTAGGGCCCCAGCCAGTAAGAGGTGCTACCTACATTGTGGTTGGCTGTGGCAGTCTGAATGGGAATGGCCCCCATGAGCTCATATCTTTGAATGCTTGGTCACCAAGGAGTCAAAGGATTACAAGAATTTGGAGGTGTGGCCTTGCTGGAGGAAGTGTGACATTGGGGTGGGCTTTGAGCTTTCAAAGACCCATGCCAGGTCCAGTCTCTCTTCTCTCCCCTTCCCTCCCTCTCCTCTCCTCTTCTCTCCCTTCTCTCTCCACCTCCTCTCTCCTTTCCTCTCTGCCTGCCACCCAAGGATCAGGATGTCGGTCTCAATTACTGCTCTAACCCATGTGTACCACCATGCTCCCTGCCATGAAGATAATGAATTAAACCTCTGAGCAAGTCTCCATCTTACAAATACTTTTCTTTATAAGAGTTGCCTAGGTCATGGTGTCTCTTCATAACATAGAACAAAAACTAAGACAGTAGGTTTTGCCACCTCACTGAAGCTGGAAATGCCCCTGTGGGCAGACCTAGAGGTGTGTCTTCTAAGTGATTCTAAATTTAACAGCATTTACAATCAAATTAACCATGAGGCTGGAAGCCGGGTTTTTATTTTTTGAGACAAGGTTTATGTAGCCCTGAATGTCCTGAAACTAGCTCTACAGGCTGGCCTTGAGCTCACAGAAATTCACCTGTCTCTGCCTCCCAAGTGCTGGGATTAAAGGTGTGCACTACCTTGGACCCTGTGGTTCAGGATTTTAATGCCAGCACTGGGAAGGCAGAGGGAGGTGAATCTCTGTGAATTGGAAACCAGCCTGGTCTATATAGTGACTTCCAGGACAGCCAGAGTTATATAGTCAGACCCTAGGTAAAAAACAAAACAAGGGCTGGAGAGATGGCTCAGTGGTTAAGAGCACTGACTGCTCTTCCAGAGGTCCTGAGTTCAAATCCCAGCAACCACATGGTGGCTCACAACCATCTGTAAAGAGATCTGATGCCCTCTTCTGGTGTATCTGAAGACAGCTTCTGTGTACTCATATAAAATAAATGAATAAATCTTTAAAAACAAAACAAAACCAAACTGTGGTGTTATCTTATTTTTTTCCTCATAAATGTTGAAATTTCATCTTTATCTCTATTTTACGTGGGCAGAACTGACTCTGACAATGACAATAACTCGACTAATCCTTGATCGACTGACTGAGGTCAGAAAAGGAAATGAGGAAAGCAAGAAAAGATCTTTGCAAGGTCTTGTTTTATTATTCATATATCGAAGGCCGGCCTCCAACTCGTAGCAAAGAGGGACCTTGAAATTCAGATCCTCCTTTCTCTACCTCTTGAGTGTTCAGAATTATGGGTATGCACCAGCAAACTCGGTGTATATGCTTCTAGGCATCAAATCTAGGACTTAATGCATATAATCCGGAACTCTACCAACTGTGCCACATTCCCAGGTCACTTTAAAATTTTAACTCATTGCACCATCACCAGAGTCTTCTTTTTCTAGATTATATATCCGGTTGAGTCATTTTCCTGAACTAAAAGGTTTTTTTGTTTTTAAGACAGGGTTTCACTCTGTAACCCAGCCCAATAGAACACGTGTGGCCCTCCTGTCTCTCCTCCCATCTTGCGTGGCTAGGATTATAAACATTTGCCCTCAATGCCTGGCTTGGATTCCAGAACTATTATTTTCTAATGTCTACAAATATTTACCTGAATATATCTAAGTGCGTTGTGTACCTGCTTGGTGTCCATAGAGGAGAGAAGGCACCAGACTGAAGTGACAGACGTTGTAAGCCACAATGTGGATGCTTGAAACAGAACCCATGTATTCAATTGCAAGAACAGCAAGTCCTCTTAACCCCTGAATCATTTCTCCAGCCCCTCGGTCTGCAGATTTAATGGCCGTACGGTACTGTCAGAACAAGCTCCAGTGTCAAGTGTCCTAGTTTGCTTTGTATTGCTGTCATAAGCACCAAGACCAAAAGCAACCTCAGGAGAAAGGGTCTGTTTTGTTAAGTTTCTATCACAGGTTATCATTACTCGGGGAATTCAGAGTAGAACTGGCAGCAGGAACTTGTGCAGAGACCATGAAGGATCACTGCCCACTGGTTTGCTTTCTGTGGCTTGTTCAGCCTGTGGAAGGACAGTCTGACCTTCAACTGTGTTTATTAGTCCTCACAGCCAGGGAAGCTGAGGGGTGTGCTAGGGGCAAAGCTGTCTGGGATCATTTGTAAAGGGGACCTGAGGAGCTTGGAAATGAAATTGTTGCAAACTGTAAGGAGTGACATGTCTCTCCTTCCTTAAATCGTTTGCCCAAGACAGACAACCTCGGAAGACAGGCTGTCTCGACAGATATTCCTTTCTGTGTTAACCAGTAACAGCTGAGCGAGGCACTCACTCTGTCAGTGTGTATGTAGTCTGCATGTGATGAGGACATGTGTGTGGATGTGCGCTGATGTGGGAGTCAGAAGATAATGCCCACACTCATCTGTGATCTCCCTTCTACCTCAGTCACTGAGGCAGGTTCTCTCAGTCAAAGCCAGCGTTCGCCGTTAGCCAGTTTGTTCTGGGATCCCTTCTGAGGTTGGTATCCCAGGTGGACCACTATAACCACCCAGCATTTACATGGTTTCTGGAGATTTGAACTCTGTTCCTCGGGCTTGCTCATTAGATGTTTAACCACTCCATCCAGATGTTGACACTTTTGACAATCAAAAAACATACCCGGACCAGTGACCCCTTTTGCAGAAATCCAAAGTGCTTAGAATCCTGTAATAGTCATCTTGGGGGTTTGCCATGGAAGCTGGATTCTGAAGAGTTGAAAAGACTAGGCACCCCCAGGCAGCACAGAGACCATGCTTGAGGAACATGAAGAGAACTTCATTTCCCATGTTTGAAAACATTATTCTTCTGGGCAGAGAAATGAGTGTAGTTGGATTCTTTGAGTAACTGGTTATTCATCCTTGGCTGTTGAGACAGATCCTCAAAAAAGAATACGGCTTATCAGTGTGTGGGGATGTATTTAAAGAAGGATTATCTCAACTTCTGATAATGACTGTCATCGGAAGAAATGTTTCTAAGACTGATCTCAGCTGGTTGGTCTTGAAATAACTCTGTGCGTTTTAATGGCAGTACAGCTGAAACTGCAGGGCTGTCACCCTGACTAAACAGACCTTGGCTACCCCTGCTGCCAGATGGCAGCCCGTAGTGATCAGTGCTATGAGTCATGAGGACTGGCTTAGACAACCTTATTTGATTTTATGGTTCCGCTAGTAGTGGCCACTGTGATCGTGTGGTGATGTCATGACCTGGTTCAGATGTTCCCTTTCAATATCAGGTGGACAAGCGTCTCTATGTATATACGTTCTACCTGACTGCACCTTTCCACTGATTAAAATTTTGCCTTAGTTAAAGTCGGTTAGAGGCACTTAACAAAGAAAAGTTCCACTAGTAAAATACTGATGGTGTAACTAACCAGTTACAGGGTAAGGATAAATGGAGCCAGTAAAGCAGACCTGTGCTACATAAATTCTTCCTATGAATTCTCACACCAGGTTTCCGAAAAGCCCTAGGCCCAGGGTCGAGGAGATGGCTCAGTGATTAAGACTGCTTAGCGCTCTTGCAGAGGACCCAGGTTTGATTCCTAGCACCCATGTTTAGTGGCTCCAACCCTCCTGTAACTCCAGCTCCAGGGGGATCTGACAACCTCTGGCCTCACGCACCCACACCAAGCATCCCGGTTTCTTCCTCTGTGTGATAATGTGCATATGGTGTCTTTGGGCCCTAAGGTTCTGTGTTGTTAAAACAACGTTGTGCTCCAGCAGTCTGTTCTCTTACCCTGCACTAGACTGAAAGCCTTCCAGATGTAAGAGGGCTCTTGGGTTATGACTGTGAAATGCCAACCGTGAATCAAAAATAAGTAAAAGACTCCGTTTTCGTTTGTTTAACTTTTTTGTTTTTTTTTCTTAGTATAGAATAGAGTTTATTTAGGAGATGGGGAGGGAAGTTGAGGAGGTAGTAGAGAGAGAGAGAGAGAGAGAGAGAGAGAGAGACAGAGAGAGAGAGAGAGACAGAGAGAGAGAGACAGAGAGAGAGGGAGAGAGAGAGAGAGAGAGAGGAGAAGAGGGGAGGAAAGGGAGAGGAGAGAGGGGAGAGAGAGAGAGAGAGAGAGGGAGGAGAAGTAGAGGAGTAGAGAGAGGCTGGCCATGAGCACAGGGAGAGAGAGGGGTGAGGGAATGGGGAGAGAAGGGACACACTGTGAAGAGGGTGAGGGAACACGAGAAGAGCAGGAGAGCCAGAGCCCTTTCCGTCTTTGTAAGTAGTAATTTCTTACTCCTGTGAACGTGTGTGTGCCACATGGATACAGGTGGCCTTGGAGGCCAGAAGAGGGCGTTGGGTACCCTGCAACTGGGGTTGCATGCAGTTCTGAGCCACACTCCAGGTCTTCTGGAAGAACAGCCAGTGCTCTTAACTGGGGAGCTATTTCTTCAGCCTCTTCCTCCTCCCTCTTCCCTCTCCCTCTGCTTCTTTCTTAAGATTATTTATTTATTTTATGTATAGGAGTACACTGTAATCGCTTCTCAGTCTTTTGGCTAAGATCAAGTGTAGGAGTACACTGTAGCTGTCTTCAGACACACCAGAGGGCATCAGATCCCATTACAGATGGTTGTGAGCCACCATGTGGTTGCTGGGATTTGAACTTAGGACCTTTGGAAGAGCAGTCAGTGCTCTTAACCACTGAGCCATCTCGCCAACGCCTGTGCCTTCCTTTCTAAAAAGATCTTACTTTACCACATAGCCAAAGCTGGCTGAAATGTGAACTCCTCATGCTTCAGGAGTCTTAGTGTTGAAATTACAGG